>NC_067224.1:24357500-24480000 GCF_019924925.1 Ctenopharyngodon idella | reverse complement strand
ATTAAACATGGAAACCTGTGTGTGTGTGTGTGTGTGTGTGTGTGTGTGTGTCTGAATGTGTTAAGCAGGTGAATTCTTGAGTGTAGCCTTCAGCCCTCTTGACCTCATGAATATTACATCAGTGGACTGAGGGCATGCAGAAGATTAGATGAAATATTTACTACCACCTCCACCTCCATTTTTGTTTTAGACAAGTGTTTGTCCAAATGATGAACCACTGTAATAAATAGCTGGCCTTTATGTGCACATTAAACCTCAAAAGCATGTACATTTTTCAAATTACATATTACATACCTCAGATTTACAAATTGCCTAGATGCAAAAATGTTGATTAGAACTGATTAGAAAATAATGCAATTGACTATACTTTGTAATATTTTGGTATTTTATTTATCATTTATCATACGGATCTTTCCAGAAATTAAAAAACAGGATTTTTAACTTCTGCACTGCATTTATATTTTAAATCTCAACTGACTGTCAAACACATACTGTGCTGCACAGAGGAACGCTGTTCACAGGAAAATGATAAGGTAGAGGGTGGAATGAGTTCCTGGGTCATTAAAGGGTTAATGCTGTATTTCTGCATAAGATATGATGTATTAGGAGCTATATTCATTTAAAATAAAACAAATATTATGTAAACACAGTGGTTATGTTGTGTATTTACAAACTTTTAAACGATTTAAGTTCATTTGCTAGTATTAAGTTAAACAATAGTGTTTTTGTAAAAATGAATTAATATAATCAAGCCATTATGCTGGGTTCTGTACTATATTTAAACAGCAGCTGAATTAAAAACAACATGGGTTGTTTTTAACCCAGCATTTTAGAGTGCATACAAACTGTTACTCGCGTTTCATCACTGAACTGAAATAAACACAACATAAACTTTATCTGTTGGACCGTTTGTAGATTTGTAAATTAGTAGATTGAGTGATCAATTGTTTTGATGTTTATCACATTAATTTTTAGTAACAATTCTGAAACATATACAATACATTTTACACAGTGTAAAGTAAATTATATTGTGTTTTCATAAGTATTTTCAGACCTTATTTGTCATTGGTCCACATAGGGCGGAAGTCCCGCATACAAATCTATGGGAAGTCCACTTTGAGGATTGGTAGCGCAGTGCTGCCACCTGGAGGTGATAATGATGATATTGCAACTACTACAATTTGGATGAGAGACGTAGGCTACAGTGTTTACTGTGCGCGTTGGACCGACTTTGAATACGGTATGCTTCTAGTACGGATGACTGAGGGCCTTTCAAACTACTGAAATGCCATGTTTATATGCGTTTTGAGATTTCAACATCTAAGCAGTGACGGAACTGAAGACTGAAACATTATGTGAGCTGAAGGTAACCCAGGCGACCGATTTCTGCATTAATACCCGTATTTCCGTATTAAAACTGGCTATCTTTCTTAATTACAGGGCGACTCGTGCTGAAATCTCCTAACCTGACGCATAACACGGTAAATGTTAATTTTCTCAGTACCGTGCAATCAAATAAATAGGCAAGTGCTTGAATACGAGCGTCAGCGGAGCACATTCATACCGGTGTCAGACGATCAGCTGATCACTGTGACAGTATGGCTGATACAGTATATGCATAATTCCAGAAAGGCTACATAGAGCTGTTTAGGGCTTAATCTGGGATTTTCATTCTGTTTTAATAATGAAACAGAATGACTTTGCTCTGTAATTTTGTCTTTGGTTATAAAGGTTGATTGAATTGGTCATAAAATGGAGGTCCCGGCAATAAACCAGAGCTTTATGCATCAACCACCGCAGCCGTGGGGTGGACAGAGCCACAGGACCTCAACCATGCCTCTAGCCAGCTGTCCACCTCCTCCTTATCACTACCCAAACCTGAACCCAGATCAGCGGAGTGCAACAGTGAGTGTGACCCCAGTGGTCGATACAACAGTAACCTCAGGTCATCGACCTCAGTTACTGTACTGGGACCCCTCACAGCAAAGCTACCTGGGTAAGCAATGGCATAAAAGACCCTAGAACATCATGATGGAGAATTTCACCATCTGATGGAAGAAAGTCATAATTTTATATATATTTATAATTTTTTAAAATGTTTTTACAATCTCTATAATTTTTGATCTTCTCTTTTCACAGACAGAGAACCTGTTCTTGATATTTCTCATATGACGACTCAAGGGATATCACAGAGAAGCTACTCATTACCAGTGAGAGCAATGACAATATAGGGGATATTGCACCACTTTCTTTCTTTCTTTGTTTCTTATTTTTGATTTTATTGTATTTTATTCATAACTCACAAGCTCAAATATAATACTCATTATACTTTATATTTCTAATAGTTTATTATATTATATTATATTACATTATAATATGTGTAATATTTCTAATCTTTATCTAGTGTTAATTATTTTAGCTGTCCTGGAATAATATTCTCACTGTTATTCTACATTGTATTTTTTTTTTAATAGATTAAATACTTCTTAGTAAAATTTGTATTTAACTAGATGCTTTTAAGAAATAACAACATAGATAATTACATATTTTAAAATAGAAGAGAAAAAATATTTAATTTAAAATTTTGTATTGTTTCTACCAGTCTCTGCATCTGACAATCAAACATCTTTTTCCCCAGACAGAGAGAGAACTTTAATGAGGAATTGCTGAACAGTGTCATCAGTATAGCTTGTATGTGGTTGAGGAAATTTAGCATTACATTTGCACTCTGTTTTAATTGTCTCAGTTTCTACTTTTATCAACGCATCTATACTGAATTTTTTGAAGGATCACTTTTTTTCCCTTTCTTTTGTCAGGCGAGTCCAGTGTCAAATTCTAAGACAGAGTCTCGGTATGGTCTGGATCCTCAGCTTCTACCCAGTGTGGTAAATGAACTTGTCCTTCTTATTCTGTGTTGCTTTCATCATGACTGCTCAGGTTTGATTACACTGCTGTGTATGGCTGTGTTGTTTTGTCTCTTTCTATATCCTCTGTCTCCTAAATGTACAGGTCCAGGTGATTAAAGAGGACAAGATCCAGTGGGAAGGGAAAGTGTTTGTTTCAGAGTCCAAATCTTCAGTTCCCCCTCTCTCCTCAACACAATGCACCCTGGAGGACAGAGGTATCATCACTGTTGCCAAATTTAGCCACATCTTTTGACTTTATGCGAACCCAAATTCGCATAAAAAATAAATGTCATGCACCTGGTTTCCTTTCTTATCACAGCGAAATTATATTGACTTTAACTGACTTTCAGACAATGATGGAGCCAGAGACACAAAGGTAATGAAATATTGACAGCTGTTGCTCCTATAAACAGACATTATGATAATCTCAAACACAGATGCTGTTTTTCAGTCTCATAAATACAGCAGCACATTAATGATGGAGTCCTGCTGATACTAACACACAATATGCTTCCCATTTCCATCACCGGTTTACTGTTCTTTTTCTTAATGAGGCTATTTTTTAAAAGTAATAATGAGTGAAATAATCATTCTTATTATTACATCTGTTTTGGAAAAAATATGAATTATCAGTTTGTATAATATTAATAATATTAATGTAGTATAGTAATAATAACAATTATTATTATTATTACAATTATTATATAATCAATATGCTACTTAAATGCTACTATTAGTACTAGTAATACCAATAATATAAGTTAAATTCAAAACATTTAGTGCTGTTTGACACTGTTTGACCAACTACAACATCTTGCAGCAAAAAGTATCACTGTACATTGATAGATAAAAAAAAGTAACCACATATTTATTTATTTATTTATTTATTGAGAAAGAAAGTAGCATCAGAAAAAATAATTGATATGGGTAATAAAAAAAAAAAACATTATTATTGATAATAATAATTTAAAGAGTAATTCCGCAGATTTTAACCAGCTTTACAGTAGTTTATGCAAATGAACAATGTTCACTCTTTCTCCGTGCTACCTGCACCAAGATATACATGTTTATTTGCCAGCAAAAGTCCTAAGCCCTGTCGCAGCAAATAGCCTCATGGGTAGCACTCTAACATGTAGTGCAATTGCACTTTGAGTGACCCAGATTCGACCCAGGCTAGTGGTCCTTTCACAGTCCTGCCCCCCTCTTTCTCCCAATTTGCTTCCTCTCCTCTATTCAACTGTGCTAAATCAAGGCAAAAATACCCAAAATAAAAAAAATAAAAAAAGTATTAAGCTGTCAACTTTTGACAACTCCAGGGCTTTTGTGAAAACGACATGTTGTACTTCCATGTTTTTTTTTTAATCCCCACACATGGACAGTTGGATTGAGCCTATTGCATTATGGGTGTTGATGTTTTCTTACCTTTTTGGCAAAAGGAACACCACAGCCCTTTTCTCTGTTTTCTCTAGTCATGTAGCACCAATTTCAAAAAATGTTTCACCTTTCTACGGCATAGATGGCAAAATAGACAGAAAAAATACTGAGAATAGATACTTTTTAATGGCCATCAATGGAGAGTCATGCTTTTGGTACAAGATAGTTAGTAGTTGAGTAAACTAGCAGCATGCTAACTAGCAAAACCTTTGGTTGTTATAAGTGAAAACAAGATTTTAATATTGTACAACACAATGTATACTCACTTTTTTGTTTAGTTTTGTTTAGTTTTTTGTTGTTGTTGTTGTTGTTGCTTCACAGGTAATGCCACACCTCGTTTTATCCGATGTACTTCCTACAGTTTCCCTGTTGAGGCTCAGTCAGCTCAGAAGAGTCATCTCCCATTGGGTGCAATCGTGTGTCCGCTGGCCAGGCCTGAGAAAGGAGAAGTATGTATTGGAAAAAAAACAGAAAACATTTATTTTGGGGTGTTCTAAACGAATAAGATATCCTAAAGAAAATGTCACTTTTGTCTTATTTGCCAGAATGTTGAGTCACCTTCACATGGTCCTCAGTGTTGCCTAATTCATTTAAATATGAACTACTACTTTTAAACGTGAATGTTTTTCTCAGCGTGATGTGCCAGTGTGTGAGGCAGGAGATTGCGTTAAGGGCTGTGTGCACTGTGGGGCCTTCATGAGCCCTGCTATGAACTGGCAGGACTGCGGGCAAAGATTCTACTGTCCTTTCTGCAACAAACTCACTGAAGGTAAGTCTTGTTTGGCCTACTGTCATTCTCAGTTTTTGCTTAAAGGGATAGTTCAGCCAAAAATGAAAATTCTGTCTTCATTTACTCCCCTCAAGTTGTTCCAAACCTGTATGAATTTCTTTCTTCTGCTGAACATCAACTGTTTGGTTACCCATATTCTTCAAAATATCTTCTTTAGTGTTTAGCAGAAGAAAGAAATTCATACAGGTTTGGATCAACTTGAGGCTCAGCAAATGATGACAGAATTTTCATTTTTGGGTGAACTATCCCTTTTAAAGATGTGCACATATGTCCTCCCATCTTTGCTCAAACATGTCGTTTTCTCATAGTGCCATGGCAGTCCTATCAGCCCACTAATCAGGGCCGCCGTGTTGACTGGGAAAAAAAACCTGAGCTCAGTCTTGGCTCATATGAGATCCTGGAGAAACAGACGGTCAGGAATGGCGTGGATTTGTTATTTCTTCTCTGTTACGTTCTTTGATTGTATTGTATTGTATTATGCAATGTACATAGAAATGTCAGCTTTTATATTGATGTCAGTTTTATCTGACAGATTATTTCTTGTTAATTATTTTCACTTAATTCATGATCTTTTAAACAGGGTAAAGCTGCTGTGTTGCTGATGGCGATAGATATTTCTGCCAGTGCAATGAGAACAGGGCAGCTAGACCACATTTGTCAGCAGATTAGTTCTCAGTTGCAAGCTTTAAATGGGTAAGGGACATTAACATTTAAAATGTTCACCATCCAGTCCAGTAGTTTAAAATCAAGTCCCTTTCTACATTTGTTTTTTTATCATTAAATATTATATTTCACTCATTATGGAAGTAAAATGGCTTGTGAATGTTATGTCATTGTTTTAGGCCTGATGAAACTGACCAATCAGATCTTCGAGTGGGTTTGATGACCTATGACAGCCGGATCCATCTGTATAACCTGAGCCCAGCTCTGTCCCGCCCCCACATGATGGTCATCACTGATTGTGAGGAGCTGGAACTTCCTGTGGTGGAGGGCCTTCTGGTGCCACTGAAAGACTGCATACACATAGCTGAGAGGTTTTCACACAGCAGTTGTTCTACTAATAAAATGTAATGTTAATACAAAAGTGAAAAGTTTAAAAATAACACCTTCTTCTTGGACAGAGTTCTACAGGAAATTGCGCTTTTCAATCCTGAATCTGAAAACAGATCCAGCTCACAAGAGCTTTCTGTTTCTGCAGGACTGAAAATTCTTCAGGTAAGAGCCTTAACATGAGTTTTAAACACATACACATGCCCTTGCTGGAAAGTTTAATGTTTGTGCAGCAAATGTTGTTTTATGAATCTCTTATGCCTCGTTTCAATAGGCTGCAGGGTCTCCTGGCAAATTATTGATCTTTCATTCCTCACCTGTTTCTGAAGGCACAAATCAGAAAAGCTCCTCTGGATTCTTCAGCTCTAGCAAAATGAAGGTGAATTAAATAACATGCCATTTTTCCACAATATTGTCCATAAAGCTTGTTTTGAGATTTATCAAATAGTGTTTTCTTTCTCTGTTTGCTCTTGGATTCATATTAGTCAATTTTCCAAGGACCAGATTCTTCAACCTCATTGGCTAAAGAGTGTGTCAATCAAGGCTGCAGTGTGCACATGTTTTTGTTCTCCCATCAAGAAGTAGGCGGAGCTTGGCCAGGGCACATCCCTTTTCTCACAGGGGGTGGGCTCATCTGCTATAACAGTCTACAGGTAATAAATGCCATGTGCACTTTGTTGACATCAACTACACCCTCGTGTCCTATTATGTCAGAAGAAGCTTGTCTGAAAACCCTAGAGCCCAATTACTCTAAAACTGCTGCACAGATTTAAAAATTCGAACAACCCAATGGCTGCCTCGAGAATTAGCCTGGAATGTCATAATGGTTGGTACTTGTTAAAAATCTCTGCTGCTAATTCAAACTTTTTTGTAGAGGCATCCTATTAACTGGAAACAGAGGTGCCACTAGGGTTTCTGGGCCCCCTGGACAGTTTATACTGCTCCAAGAGGACCGTCCCTGCAATTAGAGTACTGTAGTATTAGATGAAAAATGTCTACTAAATGACAAGTAACCAGATAATAAAGATGATGATTTACTGGGAATGTGCAGAATCATCAAGCTCTTTGCTACAGAAATCATAGTGATCTTTCATTGTAGAATCTTTTTAAACTGAATATAATGCAAATTATACAGTATTATACAGGTGCTGGTCATATAATTAGAATATCATCAAAAAGTTGATTTATTTCACTAATTCATTCAAAAAGTGAAACTTGTATATTATATTCATTCATTACACACAGACTGATATATTTCAAATGTTTATTTCTTTTAATTTTGATGATTATAACTGACAACTAAGGAAAATCCCAAATTCAGTATCTCAGAAAATTAGAATATTGTGAAAAGGTTCAATGTTGAAGACACCTGGTGCCACACTCTAATCAGCTAATTAACTCAAAACACCTGCAAAGGCCTTTAAATGGTCTCTCAGTCTAGTTCTGTAGGCTACACAATCATGGGGAAGACTGCTGACTTGACAGTTGTCCAAAAGATGACCATTGACAGCTTGCACAAGGAGGGCAAGACACAAAAGGTCATTGCAAAAGAGGCTGGCTGTTCACAGAGCTCTGTGTCCAAGCACATTAATAGAGAGGCGAAGGGAAGGAAAAGATGTGGTAGAAAAAAATGTACAAGTAATAGGGATAACCGCACCCTGGAGAGGATTGTGAAACAAAACCCATTCAAAAATGTGGGGGAGATTCACAAAGAGTGGACTGCAGCTGGAGTCAGTGCTTCAAGAACCACTACGCACAGACGTATGCAAGACATGGGTTTCAGCTGTCGCATTCCTTGTGTCAAGCCACTCTTGAACAACAGACAGCGTCAGAAGCGTCTCGCCTGGGCTAAAGACAAAAAGGACTGGACTGCTGCTGAGTGGTCCAAAGTTATGTTCTCTGATGAAAGCAAATCTTGCATTTCCTTTGGAAATCAGGGTCCCAGAGTCTGGAGGAAGAGAGGAGAGGCACACAATCCACGTTGCTTGAGGTCCAGTGTAAAGTTTCCACAGTCAGTGATGGTTTGGGGTGCCATGTCATCTGCTGGTGTTGGTCCACTGTGTTTTCTGAGGTCCAAGGTCAACGCAACCATATACCAGGAAGTTTTAGAGCACTTCATGCTTCCTGCTGCTGACCAACTTTATGGAGATGCAGATTTCATTTTCCAACAGGACTTGGCACCTGCACACAGTGCCAAAGCTACCAGTACCTGGTTTAAGGACCATGGTATCCCTGTTCTTAATTGGCCAGCAAACTCGCCTGACCTTAACCCCATAGAAAATCTATGCGGTATTGTGAAGAGGAAGATGCGATATGCCAGACCCAACAATGCAGAAGAGCCACTATCAGAGCAACCTGGGCTCTTATAACACCTGAGCAGTGCCACAGACTGATCGACTCCATGCCACGCCGCATTGCTGCAGTAATTCAGGCAAAAGGAGCCCCAACTAAGTATTGAGTGCTGTACATGCTCATACTTTTCATGTTCATACTTTTCAATTGGCCAAGATTTCTAAAAATCCTTTCTTTGTATTGGTCTTAAGTAATATTCTAATTTTCTGAGATACTGAATTTGGGATTTTCCTTAGTTGTCAGTTATAATCATCAAAATTAAAAGAAATAAACATTTGAAATATATCAGTCTGTGTGTAATGAATGAATATAATATACAAGTTTCACTTTTTGAATGGAATTAGTGAAATAAATAAACTTTTTGATGATATTCTAATTATATGACCAGCACCTGTACTCTCATGTTTATTATAGCTCCTATTTGACTATTAGTGACCTGTTAGATATCTTTTGTTTAATGTGATATTTTTTACATTGTCATATATTCTCTTAGTTCTTTCTTTGTTTCAGTATTTATTTTTCCTCATAAACAAAATCAGTAGTCATGTGTAGGTTTTCTAAAACATTTCTGTGCTTTCGGCTTTTGACTTTCACATTTAAATGTGAAAGTGAATCCTTAAAATTATAATTCCATGTGTGTATGGAATAAAGGAGTCAGTCCCAAGGCTGCATTTATTTGATCAAAAATACAGTAAAAACTGTGAAATGTTACAATTAAAAATTGTTTTCTATTTTAGAAAGAAACATTTCTTCTTATTATCAATGTTGAAAACAGTTGTGCTGCTTAACATTTTTTTTGTGGAAACCGGATTTTTTGATGAATAGAAAGTTTATTAATGTCTTCAATTTTCACTCTTCACTGATCAATGAAATGCATCCTTGCTGAATAAAAGTATTAATTTCTTAGTAGCACTTTATTTTACAGTCCTGTTACCCATGTACATACTATGTACTTATTACAGTAATTACAATAACTGGGTAATAACTAGGTACTAACCCTGAACCTAACCTTAACCCAAAATAAAATAAAGTAAGCCAATTTCCTTTAAAAAAAAAAAAAAAGAATCTTATTGACCCCAAACTTATGAATGGTAGTGTAAGTGTACCTCTATTTCTGTGACTTTCTAGTAACTCAGACAACCTGTCATCACTTTGGTTCTGTACACTATGCGGATTTATTGTAATCTCAGTTATTGTAATCCTCCTGAATGTTTCTAGAGTGAAGTTTTCATTTTCAGAATGCAGTTGTCACTCCTGTAAATAACTAATCTCTGTGTGAAGAGAACTTGATTAAGCAATCAGAAGAGTAGTGACAACCGTCTTTTACGCAATGTGAACATGCCCAAACTGTGTCATTTCATAATAGATTTTTCCATGTACTTTTCTTTTGCAGTCAGAGATGGAAGAGGAACACTTCCGAACTGATCTGAGCAGATGTGTGAACATGCAGATGGCCTTCAAAGTTCAACTCAGAGTTTTTGTCAGTAAAGGTAATCAGAGGGGCATTTAAAAGAATCTAGTTACCCAGATTCAAAGACAGAGGAACTGTGAGAGGAACTTTCATGTATACCTTCTTTTTTTTTTAATGTAGTCAAAATAATAGTAGACACAGAGCATACATATGTTTCATATTCTATATAAAACCTTACATAGTATCTAAAGTATCCAGTCATTTGAATATGAGATAGTCACTTTGATGTAACATGAATTAATTTCATGAATTCCAGATGATATTCATAAATTGCTGGTGGGTCTATTAACAGCCCAATCGCTATGTCTCTGCAGAGATGCGCATATCTGGTTGCTATGGCTCCATCATCGCCGATTCTGACTCCTGCTGTGTTTCCATGGCAGCGCTTGATTGGCGCACAGCTCTGGCATTTGAGTTCACTCACAACAAATCTTTGGATGAAACGAGGGGTGTAGCCATACAGGTTGGATTGATGGGATGTCATTGGATGTATGGATTGATATATAATCATAAATCATCATATTAAATTATAGTCAGTCTCAAATTATATTTAATAAGTTATACTTATCTGAGAGTAATTGATACAGTATGATAAATAATTTAGTGTGTTGTTCAACTAATATATTTATCGTAATTCATTTGTTTGGTTCCCTTCTCATCTGTTGGTGTAGTTTGTGCTGTCATATAGTAACTCCTCTGGAGAGAACAGGACACGGATACACACCGTCATTCTGTCCGCAACCCATCAACTACTAGACACCTTTAGAAGCAGCCAAGCTGAGACGCTCCTCACATTTTACTGCAAGAAAAGTATAAAAACAGTGTTTGCTGTGTAATCCATACAGTAATGTGATCATTCTGCCTACAATATTCTTAAAATCAACATGGAATCATTTGTGACCCTATTTACCTTCTTAATATAATATCATATATACATACACTATTGTTCAAAAGTTTGGGGTCAAACTTCTTTTTTTTTTTTTTTTTCAAAAAATCAGAAAAAATGTATTACAGTTTCTACAAAAATGTTAAGCAGCACAACTGTTTTCAACATTGATAATAATGAGAAATGTTTCTTGAGCGCCAAATCAGCGTGTTAGAAGGGTCATGTGACACTGAAGATTGGAGTAATTATGCTGAAAATTCAGCTTTGCCATCGATTACATTTGGAAATATATTAAAATGCAATAGCTATTTTTAATTGTAATAATAATATTATAATATTATTACAATATTATAGTTTTTACTGTAGTTTTTGATCAAATGAAACATTAAAAAAACTAACCAACCCCAAACATTTGAACAGTAGTGTATATATAATATATGAATATTGTATAGAAATTAGCAATGTGTAATCAGTTGTTGTTTTTTCACTGAGCGCAGTCTTCCCGATTTTACTTGAATTTTGTTAACTTTATTTGTCAATGTGTGTGTGAGTCAGTGTATTCCTTAGCACTGGAGAGTCCACTGCAATCCCTGCGGGAGGAGTTACAGACGGAGGTTACTGAGATGTTGGCTTGCTTCAGGAAACACAGCTGCTCTACCTCTGTGTCCCCAGGACAGGTTAGTTCTTCACATATTTCTCTCTCTTTAATGAGAGTTCTCTCCAGAGATTTATCATACAGTTTTAGATTGAGCAATAATTTTAGTCAAATTTTAAAACCATGATCTGTGATACCAATTAAAAAAACAAGCTCCAGCTGTCTTCAGTCCAATTAACTTTTAATTGCTTAAATGAATGGTCACCTTTTTTTTTTCACATTGCCTTGTTTGGGCAAAAAGCCCTTGACAATTATTAGTGAATTGTGTAATTACAGCTTAATCAGATATTTTAGACCTGTGAAGATTTCTTTGAATATTTGGGGGAAAAAGTTTAAGAAAAATACAAACAGTTTTAGGAGATGACAGACAGTTACTCTGATCTCAATTAACTTTACTATTCATTAGCCATATTACTGGTGCAGGGACAGATAATATTACTACAAAGCCATTCTTGTGAATCCTATTTCATTTGGACAATGGAGTCTTGAATGTCATTCTCTTCTCTCTGTGTGTCTTTTTTTTTTTCTGTCAGCTGGTGCTGCCTCAGTTTCTGAAAGCCGTACCTGTCTACATTAACAGTCTGCGCAAGAGTGAAGTGCTGCTGCCTGGGCTGCGTAGCTCTGTACATCAGCGTCTACAACTGCGTAGCCTCATTGTCTCCATGGACACGCTGAGCACTGCTTCTCAGTTCTACCCACTTATTCTGCCTTTGGTGAGAGACAGACATCTAGAACATTCTGTTCATCCAAATTAGTCCCTGAAATGAGACCGTTTCCTTGTCTGTAAGAATTTGTAATTCTCAGTTGGATTGTTATGCACATGGTGGGATTTAGAGATGCCACATTCTTCACTGCACTAGCAATAAATGCATCTACTGTACTCTATCTCTCGCTCTATTTATAGAATTTTTTTTTTGCTTATTATGTCAAGATTTCTGGCACAAAGGACAGTTATAATTGGTTATGCACAATATATTAGTACCTTATTTAAAATCAGCTGATATTAAAGATTTCTTTTGTAATTTATCAGTATAATTTATCAAGATATGATCAATATTGGATATATATCAGCCAATATTGAATATTCAATTGTGCATGCTTATTTCTGCTATTTTTTTTAATTACTTTTAGTTTACTTTAGGGTCTGTTATTTTTACTTTTTAGATTGCCTTTGCTTTCATCTAATGCTCACTTAAATGTGCAGTAATTGATTTCTGAGAAACTCTGTTGAAAGTGGATCGAACTGAGCTCCACAACACACCTGTAGCCAATCAGCAGTAGGGGGCGTATGCACTAATGATGAGGAGGAGAGAGAGTGAGCAAGAGGGACATTTGAAGAAAGAGAGATATCTGAGAGACATTACAAAAGAGAAAAGATCAGGAATATCACTGAAAAAAGAAGGGTTATGATCAGGCAAGAGCTTTAGGACCCGCATTTATGGGTTACTGGCCATAGCATGAAAATAATTATCAGCTTATTAGTTAAAATAAATCAATCAATCTTGTTTTAATGACAGTCTTTCACAGTGAATGACCTATACAGTATAAATAGGCTACTTTTCTTATAAGAGCACTTTTTGTAAAACACTTCTATAATAAATGGTATTGTAGCTTTGTGTCATGTCTACAAAGTCTGTCTACATACAGTACCTGTCAAAAGTTTGGAAAGATTACAATTTTTTTTGTTTTTGAAGTCTATTATGCTCACCAAGGCTGCATTTATTTAATCAAAAATACAGTAAAAACAGTAATGTTGCAAAATATTATCACAAATGGAAAGAACTGTTTTCTATTTGAATATATTTTAGAATGAAAATTATTCCAATGTTGGCAAAGTTGAATTTTCAGCATCATTACTCCAGTCTTCAGTGTCACATGATCCTTCAGAAATTTGCTGCTCATGTAGCATTTCTTATTATTATCAATGTTGAAAACAGTTGAAATGGTAATATTTTTTCAGGATTCTTTGATGAATAGAAAGCTCAATGTACAGCATTTATTTGCATTTATTAAATTTATTTATTAAATGTATTAAAGCATTTATTAAACAAATCTTTTGTAACATTATAAATGTCTTCACTATCACTTTTGATCAATTTAATGCATCCTTGATAAATAAAAGTATTATTCTCTCTCTCTTATTTTTAATCTTATCACAAATGTTTGAATGGCATCGTTTCCAAAAAAATGTGAAGCAGCAAAAACTGTTTTTAACATTGATAATAATAATAAGAAGAAGAAGAAGAAGAAGAAGAAGAGGAAATGTTTCATGAGTATCAAATCATCACATTAGAATGTTTTCTGAAGGATCATGTGACAATGAAGACTGAAGTAATGTAAAATTACTGAAAGTATTCAGCTGAAAATTCAGCTATGCCATCACAGGAAGAAATTACATTTTCTCATTTAAAATAGAAAACAATTATTTTAAATTGTATAATATTTCACAATATTACTGTTTTTACTGTATTTTTGATTAAATAAATGCAGCCTTGGCTTTTTTCAAAAACATTAAAAATTGCATTGTTTCCAAAAAAAAAAAAAAAAAAAAAAAAAAGGAAGGAAGGAAAATCCATGTCACAATTAAGTCCAAAACAAGCTTCCACCTAAAATGTTGATGCTTTCTCTCCTGAAGGGGATGATGAAGTCAACGTCTCTGTGTTTATTCTTCTCTCCCCTGCAGTCCGTCTCTGCTGATAATGGCAACATGCCATCATTAGGGGAAGCCTTGCGCTGCACTGTCTCTAGTCTGGATCCAGGGGCTCTGTATCTGATCTACTGCCCACTGGCACTGCTCCTTTGGGTGGGCAGCTGTGTGCCTTCTCATACTCTTCTACAGCTTTTCAACACCAACTCCTTCTCCTTCCTCACATCTGGAGAGGTGAGACAAGGACACGTTGAGCTGGCGTTTACATTTACATTTATTCATTTAGCAGACTTTCTCCAAAGTGACTGACAAATAAAATGATACAAATAAAGCAATTCATCTGGGGAGAATCTAAATGTTTTTTAAAAGAAGTCTTTCTTGCTCACCAAGGCTGCATTTGTTTGATCCAAAATACAGTAAAAATAGTAATATTGTGAAATATTATTACAATGTAAAATCATAATTTTTATTAGGATGTATATTTTAAAAAGTAATTTATTTCTGTGATGTCAAAGCTGAATTTTCAGCATCATTACTCCACGTGATCCTATAGAAATCATTCTAATATGATTTGGTGCTCAAGAAACATTATTATCATCAGTGTTGAAAACAGTTGTGCTGCTTAACATTTTTTTTTTTTTTCAGAATTCTTTGATGAACAGAAAGTTCAAAAGAATTTATTTAAAATAGAAATCTTTTTTAACATTATAAATGTCTTTACTTTCACTTTTGATCAATTTAATGCATCCTTGCTGAATAAAAGTATTAGTTACTTTTAATATATGTATCTTACTGACCCTAAGCATTTACATGGTAGTGTATAATGGTGATTTGGTTGAATTTAATTGAAAAAAACTAAATCGTTCACTTTGTGCTACAAATTAATTTTTAAAAGTTGTTTTAAAACAGAATTTTTTTTTAAATTAAATTTTTAAAAAATATATTCTATATCATCTCTCTATTAATTATACTACTAATTTAACAAGAATTAGTGAAATGATAAAGTGGTTTTAGGTGGAGTATAGCATGTCATGCCGCAGGACACACTTTTAGTGATTTTTAGTGCTCTGACTTCACTTTAGTCTTGTTACATGTGTGTGTGTTGTATGTTCTCTTGTAGATCAATCTTCCAGTGCTTGAGAACTCCCTCTCCATCAGCACCAGAGCTCTCATATGCTTTCTGCAGTCCTCGGCAGCTGTTACTCTCCAGGTGAATGACTCGCATGTTTCATTCAGGAACTGACAGGATGTGGACACACAATTAACTTATTGCAACAAAAAACAATCAGCACAGCTAAAACCACAGTATTGGAACGCAGTTTTTCCTTTCAACACTCAATTGTGGAATTAACATATTTTCAATTGTGTTATTAGTTGATTAAGTTTGTTTTAAAGTGTGTTTCTTTCTGTTCAGCTAAAATTGGTGCGTGAGGGTGAGAGCTGTGCGGAGTCTCTGCAGCGCCTCCTGGTGGAGGACAAGAGTCCTAACGGTGGAGCCTCATACGCCGATTTCCTTTTTCATCTTCATGTCAATGCATTGCGTCTTATTGTGTGACGGTCTCTTCTTATAGACAAGGCTGTCTTATTTGACTTTGGAATATTTGTAAAGCATTTTGTGATAGTTCAGTCCCATTGCAGTTTACCTTTGTAGCCACTGCTGCCATTCTTAAATCAATGAGAAACAAGAAAACTGTCTTGTATTCATTTACCTCTGAAATAGGAGTTTAGTAAATTCACATTCAGTGTGACCAGGAGAAACACTAAATACTAAGAATAGTCCTTTAAATCTCAAGGGCTCAGAATGACTGAATACTGTTTGAACTCCCATCAAACACTAAATCATCACATCAAAGTGATTAATGATTGTGTATTTGAAGTGTGGTTTTGGTTCTAGACATGGGTTTGATTTAATATTTGCTCTTGAATTTTGCGCTCTGAATTGAAATTCATGAATTTGCCCAACTGGCCGTGGTGAGTTAGAGTGTACATATTAATATTTTAAGCAATAATATATTCATAGAATTGTTGGTTTCTTTGCACCTCAATATTTAATGTCTTGATAATAACACTGATATTTTCAATGGGCCATCAGCATGTGAACCCAACATTACAGTTTTAATCATTTATGTTACATTTCTTTTGTATGAAGAAGATACTTTTCTCTCCAAAAATGAATAAATAACTGTAAATGTGTGATTGGCTCTGAATCATTCTCGGCCGAATCTCTTTATCATTGATCTTCTTTCCAATGTATGTTCTTATGAATTTCTGCCCCTCCTCCACAGAGAGCTGAAAGAGAGCGAGAAACACTCCTAATGAGTCATACCAAATCTAATTAGTATAATTGGGGTTAATGATGTTGACATTGAGCTGAATATGAAATATCCAAGTGGGCGTCCATGTTCGTTATCTAATGGTTGAAAATACACACACACACACATCCAAATGAGCAGTGTAATGGGTGAACATGATGGAACTATTAGCTAAAAAAAATCATTTTAATGCATCTGACCATTTTAATGTAAAAAGAAAAGTTTCCTAATAGAATGAGTAGAATTGATTGCACAAGATAATGACTTTGTGCATTGCTTTTAGGATACATGTGAAAGGTCAAGAGGAAAGCCAACAAAAGCCATGTCAGTCACCACCCATTCAAAAATATACCCTGTGGAAAAACCATTTACATTTATCCTCGTGAACGCAAAAGACAACATATCGAGTATAATCCGACCTATCATGCACAAAAAAATAAATAAATAATTTGCTTCAAACATTAGAGTATAAAACAGAATAAATAAAATACAAATGTCATAAAAATAAAACACACACATACATAGGCTATATATACGTATATATTATAGCCTATATATAGCCATAATTTTTCCCAGAAACCATAAATGCTTGTTTGTTTTTATGTATTTAATATTTTATTTTCGTCTATCAACGATGCTTTATTTGAGTGTTTCTTTTGCTTTACAGGACACTAACGTGATTACGTAAGAGCTCATCGAAATACAAATAGCCCCCCTCATGGTTTGTCCCTATTTGGAGATACAATAACAGTAACCCAGCAGCGCGCCCACGCACGCCAGTTCTACACTCCGCCGACAGGTGGCGATCGTGAGTCAGCTGTCAGCGCGCTCTCGCAGTCTATTTTGAAGGCAGGCGATTGGAGCACAGCGCGGGGGTGAGGACGCCCGCTGTCAGCATACACGCTACCCTACTCACCATTAACCTGTCATTTCAAAACATATCAGGCTTTTTTTTTGAGCGCAAGATCGAGGTGAATATCCCGGACGCTGTAGCTCGCCGAATCAAGGACGACTTTAAATTCTTAAAGCGTGTCCGAGTCCGAGACGGGAAGACATGGCCACGACTACATGTACGCGCTTCACGGACGAATATCAGCTGTACGAGGAGCTGGGCAAGTGAGTATCACGCGGTTAACGATTGTGCATGTGTGGAACTGTCCTGCATGAAGATTGCATGGTAATATTTGGGCAGGGAAAGCAAACCGACAGCAGACGCGAGGCGTGGTGGTGCCCCGATAAACGTGCTGTCACAGAGGGAGGAGATAGATACAAGCAAGTCCTGCCAAGATCCGCTGACCACCACTCGGACCCTTTAATATGACTTCAAAACAACCCACTTACTGCAGATACAACAAATATTCATTAGTGCATTGCCTTACAAAATGATATTTCATGTTCAAATGTAAAAGTAAAAATGCATGTTCAAAACGTAGTGCCAGTTTGCACTGGGTTGTATTTGACATGTCTACTTAATTAACATCGTCCTTTTTCTGTAACGTACTTTATATGCCGGGAACTAATCGTTCTTTTTATTCGGATCTTTTCAAGGAATCGATTGAGCTGGTTCACAAAAGCAGTCAACTATTTGTTCACAAATCTGATTGAATCGGTCCGAGAGGTTCTCAAATTAACTCGGTTCTCGGCATTTGGACTGAATCAATCGAAAATTTTTATTTTGGGGCGAATTTACAGCAGAAATATTAACAAATAAAACGTATGCAGAAACAAATTCGAAAATGACATTTCATTCAAATATTTTTCAGCTAAGATGTGTAACTAATTAAATTCTAATTTTAGGATTATATACTGCAAATTCAAATTATATTTAGGTTTTTAAATAACATTTGGGGGCTAAAAGCCATTTGTCATCTTTTGAATTTCAAAGTTTCAGATACGTGATTGAATTTAGAGATAATGTAAATCCCCTCTGGGAATCAGGTATTGCATGAACAATGTGTGAATGGTGAGACAGGAAGAGGAACTGAACAGTGAGGATGATGAGATGTAGTGATGCTTTCACAGATCTGAAGGGACAGGAGCATTTGATGAGGGTCTCCTCACCCCTCGGGCCCGAGGTTTAGCAGAAAACAAATTGCACTTTTCTGCTCAAACCAGCGGAAATATGCAGATGGTTGCACGTGACCTCTGACAGCACATTGTAGCACGAATTGCATGTGACCTGTGTGTTTGTCTCTCTCTTTTACCCAGTAGCTCCAGTCATCCCAGTAATGCAGAGAGATGTGGAGGAGGAGCTAGAGTCTTTGTGTCACACACACACACACACACACACACACACACACACACACACACACACACACACACACATACATCCAGCCCTTATAAATCACTAAGGGCTTTAACTGGCCTGACAAAAACAGGCCCCTTTGAAGAGCACTTTAATGATAACTATGGCTTGTTAAATTCTGCCTAGAGACGACCCCTGACATGATTGGAACTGGTTTTAAAATTTTTGAAAACAATTTTTTTTATGATGTCTGTTGACTTTTGATGTCACCTATGTATTGTTTACGCTAAGACCAGAGACGTATTAAGAAAGTAAAATAAGGGTCAATGGTGTGATTTATCAAATCCCGAAGGCTGCGAATGAATTAAATATATGTGCAGCGTGTTTCAGAGCAAAGCGCAGCACTGTGTTCCTTTACACATGAACAGCTCATGATCCGATGTTTTCAGAGCTCTGTTTGGAGTAAATGCATGTTATAAGTGACTATTTGCAGTTTTCTACCAAAATAAAAAATAATGATGGTTTAACATTTAAAAAAAAAAAAAAGAAAAAAAAAGTAAATATTAGTAAAATAAAATTAGTACTATATTATGTTTCTTAAATACTACATTTTTTTTTAATTTTACAGTGAAATATAATTGTTTCATTAATATTTTATATTTTTTAAGTTAATATTTTAATTGGTAATAATAATAATAATAATTATATTATTTTAAAATATGAAACAAAATAAGAAATATTACTATTGTAATAAAAAAATTGTAATTTATTATTTTTAGTAGTAGTAGTAGTAGTGTTGATGTTGTTATTAGTGTTATTTAAATTACAATCCAATTTTTTTTTTTTTTCATTTAATTTGCAATTAGATTTTGTTCCCCAAATCATTTAGCCGTACTATTTGGATTTCATCACAACCCATGTATGATAAACATTGCCATAATAACATAAGTTGAGTTGATAAAATTGCAAACCTCAGCTACATCACAGTGTTTGCGTTATTGTGTAAATGTAGATGTTGTTTTAGGTCCGGACGTCTTTCTTACCATATAATTTTCTCACTCTGCATAAGTTGTGAGAACCTACAGTATTAACAAGACAAACCTACTATACTATATTTTATTCATATAACACAAACCCAGTCAAGTATATTTTATTAATACAGGCTGCCAGAATTAGCTCTCATTTTAGTGACGTCAGCCTTCACAGTCGAACAGCCTACTGCCAGAGTCTGACAGCGTAATGTAAGGACGTTTATGATGAATAAATAATCTGCTGTACTTAACATTGGCATTATCTTACTCTCTTTGCTTCTGTTTATTCCCTCCTGAAAGGATAAATACAAACACCAAATAAGCTGCCAGAATTTGAAGCAGTCTTTTTGAAGCTTTGCCTTTAATTTTTGTACAGCAGAAACTTCACTGTCAAAATGTAACATTATTATGGCAATTCTGCTATTGTACTGTCAGAACCTTATACTTACTGTCTCAATTATTTATTTTTTTTCCTCAGGGGAGCGTTTTCAGTGGTGCGACGATGTGTGAAGTTGAGCACAGGCCAAGAATATGCCGCCAAAATCATCAACACCAAAAAACTGTCCGCGAGAGGTGAGTCAATTCCTACAAATGTTCTGAAACGAATTAAATGTTTTTTCATAACAGTATAACGGATGGGTTTTAATTGTAGGGACAATTTTACAACTAATAAGTGTGAACATCTAAAACAGTAATTTAAAGTTCCAATATATTGGAAGTAGCAAAATATCATTGTGACATACATCCAAGAGAAAAACATTGTCGACTTGGTTCTATCCATCAGTTATGACATATTGATTAAAAAGTACGAGGTCAAAAAATGTAAAATGTGAAACGTGCATGAATTGTTCACAGTAATATTATTGAGATACATTTAGAAAATAGATGATGTATTTCCATTTCATGCCAACTTGTGGCAGCACCATATGTAGTGATGGTATTATTTGGTAATAACATGGTACTTTGATATGCACTATTGTACTGAATAATTACAATTTTCATGTACTGTATTATTGTCATAGCGCATATTCTGTAGGATACTATGGTACCATGTCCAAAAAAACATAGTAGTACCAAATTGTAAACGCTCAGAAATACAATCCTAGTACATTTCAAAGGACTCTTAAAGTTCTACAACATGCTGAAAACTATATTTAAATCTGCTTCCATGGTTACTGTCATTGCCAAAGACATATCCAAACACCATGGCAATGAGAGCGAAACTATACCAGTGAAATGACAGAAAGTGATTTTCAATTTTTACGACATCCCGCTATTGACTGAGGGGTGTAAATCTTTTTACGCCCTTCTGTCCTCCCTTCTGAAACTTGAAGCCAGCAGTTGCTTTGCCAAAGTGTCATCCTCATCATGTCCTCTAATGGCTGTGTGGTCATTGTGGTGAGAATGTGTAATGTGGAGAACAAGCGCTTGACATGTACTTGATTCCACAGTCCACTGAAAACCGTTTTAAAATAGGCCCAACAACCTTCTAAATAAAGCTTGTGTGGAGAAACACATTGCTGTCTGATTGTGTGGTTAGAGGAAATCAAATTAAGGTTGGGAATGTAGAATTTATTTGTTTATTTATTTTTTGGAAGGAAAGACATCTTGGTTAATATGGTTTAGGATTAGTGTTTGAAGTGTTAAATTTCCTGATGCAGACAAGACTGGCCATTATAAAAACTGTCCAGGTCAAAGTTTACCACAAAACCACAAGTCTCACCAAGGCTGCATTTATTTGGTCAAAAATACAGTAAAAACAGTAAAATTGTGAAATATTATTATAATTTAAAATCACGTTTAATTCTATTCTAATATATTGATTTGGTGCGCTTTTCTTATTATTTCTATTTTCAACTTAGCCCTTTTCTTTTATTGCAGATTTGTGTTATTGTAGCATTTTGTCACAAAAAGCAAGTATGATAAATGTTCACAGTGTTCGATTTGACATGCATTTGACAAAAGATGGCGCTGCGGTGGGTCATGTAGATTTGGAGTGACTGTCTTTAGGCTGAGAGTTACTCTGAGGAGAGAGAAACAATATGATCTGTCAAGGGGTTAGAAGGAGGGTGGGCATGAGAGAGGAAATGTGACCTAGATATACAGAAAGAGAATGAGTGGGAGAGAGAGAGAGAGAGAGAGAGAGAGAGAGAGGGAAGGAATCATCATGAATGACTTGGAGAGAAAGACGCATAAAGAGAGAGCTGACAGTGAAGGCACCTTTGGCTCTTGGCAGCTGTGTGTGTGTGCATGTGAAAAAAAGGGAAAGAACAAGCATAGTTATATGCCTGGAGCACGAGACTCTCATATGATCCAGAGAGATGGTCATCATGACCCTTGCAAACTGCACAAATATGTTCATGATGCGTCATGATGAACTAGTGAACTAGTCTGCTAGTTTATCTTAATTTTTCCACAAGTAGTTTTTAGTTTTTATTTTTTTAGCATGGTGCTCTTCACTTGCAGGGTTTGACAATAAGGACTGGCCGATGGCCCGGGGCCAGTGTGAACGACACTCGGGACAGTAGACGGAACGGTCACTTGCCCGATCGGGCCAGTGCTGTATGGTATGCGATATATATCGTCTATGTCTATGATATCGTAATTGTTGATTTAACGATCTGAAATTATCGAGTATGTCCCTCACTTTACAAAAACACACCCATTGAGCATGCACTATGTGACGTACTCTAGTAGGTTAGACTAGTGCGCGTGCATATTTAGAGTGTACGCTTTCACTGCGTGATTTAGTCTATTAAAATGCCTTTAGAATGCCCCCAGAATTCAAGAAAAGGGGCAAAAATGCCCCAGGTTTAAAGTGTCTTTTCATTTTTAAAATAATTTCAAATAACAGTATTTAACATTTTATATTTTCAACATTTCAAAACATTATTTATGCATCTGTAACTGCTCTTGACTGATTAATAAAGTTCTCTATAATCTATAGTTATATTATATATCTATAGTTAAATAGTTATAGATATTACAATTTCTGTGCCTGAAAATCTCCTGTTTAAATCTACATGAAAAACTTGAAAAGCATTGTTTATTTCATTTATATTTATTTCATTTGTTCTGTTGTACTCGTAATTTGATTATTTATTACTATTTTATTACTTGCTGTTTATTTATCTAACGATATTTAAAATTTAAGTGAGTTAATCTAGTAGCTTTTGGTGTCATAACCCAATTTATTAAGGTTACATGTATCAAAAACAATGAAAACAATAACTTGGCTTATTTTATAGGCCCATTTTCTTTTCTGTTACTTTATTAATTTTTTGTTGTGGGGCAAGTGAAAATTTTGGTGGGGCAAGTAAAAATTTGAACCACTGGCCCGCCCGGGCCAGTAGAAAAAATCCTTAGCGTTGAGCCCTGACTTGTACAGTTTAATGTGTCACTTTTTTAAAATTCTTTTTCTTTAAAGCATCACAGCTATATCCATTCATGTTTAGATGGGCGTCATTGTGTAAATCATGTTGTTGTTGTCACTAGTGTTGTAGTAGGAACATATTTTATGTAGACGTGTGAAACATGTCCGATCAAGCTTCCTTAAAGTCTCAATGTTGCGACAGATCTTTTCCATATTGTGACATACATCTGAGTGAAGCGAATTATTGAAAAGGAAAAAATGTAGAGTGGTGACTTGGTTCAATCCAGTCGGTTTTTGATTGGATGGAGGCAGATCTGCTGAATGTGAACTTGCAGTGGTGGATTGTTGTAATAAGGGGTGGAGTTTAGGCAGACTAAGTGCTCCGGCATACTATACATCACGAGAGATGTCTAATGTTTCACTGGATTTTGGTTAAAAATTACAAGGTCCAAAAGAAAAAAAAATGAAACATACATGGAATTGTTCACAGTAAGATCAATAACATGCATTTAGAAAACAGATGAATTTCCATTTCATGCCAACTTTAAAGGGATAGTTCACCCAAAAATGAAAATTCTGTCATTAAGTACTCACCCTCATCACTCCAAACCCATAAGACCTTTGTTGATCTTCAGAACACAAGTTAAGATATTTTTGATTGAATCTGTGAGCTATCTGGCCTCTGCAACACAATTACCACTTTCAAGGCCCAGAAAGGTAGTAAAGGCGTTGTTAAAATAGTCCACGCGACTACAGTGGTTCAACCTTAATGTTGTGAAACAACGAGAATAATGTTTGTGCGCAAAAAAAGAAACAAACAAAAATAACAACTTTATTCAACTATTTCTTCTCTTCCATGTCAGTCTCCTACGCAGTTGACGTTGTACACACAGTGCAGTGCTTCCAGGTTCTGACTCAGTATTGGCCGACGCTGTTCACATGAGCACCACGACGCATGTGTGTGATGCTGACACAGGTGCTGGCCAGTACCGAGTCGGCATTCTGACATAGAACCCGGAAGCACTGCACTGTGTGTACAACGTCAACTGTGTATGAGACTGACAGAGAAGAGAAGAAATTGTTGAATGAAGTTGTTTTTTTTGTTTTTTTTGCGCACAAAAAGTATTCTTGTCGCTTCATAACATTAAGGTTGAACCTCTGTACTCAAATGGACTATTTTAATGATGTCTTTAAAACCTTTCTGGGTCTTGGAAGTGGTAAGTGTGTTGCATTCTATCGGAGGCCAGATAGCTCATGGATTTCATCAAAAATATCTTAATAAACACAAATTAAGCCCCAACCACGACTGGCGACGGAATCTGCCCTATTAGCTTAGCTCGTCCCCTGAGTGAGCTGTACACACTCCGCCATGTTTTTCTCCTCGCCAGAGAATTTAACAGCAGCATTCAAGTAAGAAATGTATTCTTATTAAAGTTACTAACGTTAATTAATCAAGAGCAGTGAGTGATTTTCTGTTTTTTTTTTTGTTGTTGTTGTTTGGTTCATATTAACAGCATATACAGCGGTAGGTAGCTTGTATATTACTCTGCTGCTTGCTGTCACTTTAATACGCAGATCTAAATTACACATGCAATTTCTTTCCGTGCTGTTTACGTTCACAGACATAACCGGCTGTGTTTGTGAACTTTGTGTGTTTTTGGCATAACCTTGTGAGTATTTGACAGTTTAAGTGCAGTAAAATGTGTAAGAGAAATCAGTATAATACTCACAGAACGCGCTGTCTCTCTGCGTGTGCTTCGGATGTGTGCACTCAGAAAACCATATATCAGAGGTTTAAACTGTTTAAACGCATGCAAATAATAAATTTTCATAAACTGCAACGTCATGTGAGCATGGCCGCGATAGAGATGATTATCAAAACCAAACGGATGTTTTGTTAGTTTTTAGCACAGTATCCGAGGCACGAGTTGTACAGTCTCCACCCTCTTCTGGAAAGCAGGGTGGGGAGCAGCAGCTCATTTGCATTTAAAGACACATACACGAAAACAGCTTTTGCTTTGTTTTTCCTTACACTCAAATGGCCATTTACAACTTGGTATAATAAAAATGATCTGTGGGGTATTTTGTGCTGAAACTTCACAGACACATTCTGGGGACACCTGATATTTATATTACATCTTGTAAAAAGAGGCATAATAGGTCACCTTTAAAGTAGATACTTTGCCTCAGAAATGAAGTGTGTAGTGGTTTAAAGTTTTTATTTAAATTTGGTACAGGAAGACCATTTTAGTTGGAGGGACCTCATTAGCTAGAGCGGAGCTCCATAGCTGGGTTGACAGTGTTTGGTGTTGGCGTTCAGCTTCATGAGTATGTGTATAACTCAGAGAATGCACAGCAGCTGAGCTTAAGGTCAACGCACATCAGCGACAGACAAAAAGGGGGCAGGATTCCAGACCAGGCTAGTAGCCAATCAAGAAGCTTGTCTCTGTTATACGGGTTAGTATGAGTAAGACGAGGCAGTGCCAAGCCATTAAATTATAAAATATGCCAGGGGTGAGAATAGGGACAGTGAAACATTGAACAATAAATAAAGGTGGAACATGATCAAATGGAAAATAAAACTTACAGGCTAATTGATATGGAACTGCACTGTGTGACCTTGAGTGTCAGCTGGAATAAATTTCAGATAAAAGTCAGATGACAATTTCTGTTTATACATTATACAGTGGTCCCCGCAAAAAATGTTATGACACTTAAGGTGCACTTAAAAATGGATGAATGTTTTTGCATTACATAACAAAAGATCAATCCACGTGTCACATTCTTCTAGCAAAAACTTTTTTAAAAAAATCTTTTTTTAGCACAATAGATAAGCAATAAATTGATATTTGTGATATTTGTATGTATGTAATTTGTGTATGTGTATATAATAGATATTTGTGGTTGTCAAACTGTGGAAAAGTCACTAGAAAAATAGTTCAGTAAAATGAAATTAGTTCTGCCATCATTTATTTGCCACTTTGGTTTGATATTTTGTGCAATCATGCAATGACATTCATATTTTTTTTTAAGTGTGACAAGTGTCCAGATCATGTTTGGGACCATCGTTATATGCAACCTATCTTTTCTGAACTATGGTGAATCTGTAAATGTAATATTATATATTATATTAAATTATATATTTTTAAATTAGGTACTTGTGAATGTTTATTATAGCATTTAAATGGTCAAATAGTGGAATTTCTTAAGTTTTCATGACTGTATCCTTGCTGGTTGAATTATGTTGTGAATTCAAAACTTACTTACTACACTTACTCACTTACTACATCAAAAATTAGTTGTGAAATTTTGCAGACCTAAATGTCCAATGTTGCAATTTTGCAAGGTTCCAAATTATACCCCAGTTAGTGTTGCACAATATACAGATACTAGATACTGCTGTTAAAAACATTTAACATTTAACAAATTAAATTGTTGATGTCGCCTTCAGCCGTGTCTATCATTAGGGAAAGCTGAATTTTAACTGCCTGTTGCTGTTGGGTTTAATTTTTCTGATGCGTCTTGAGGCTTTTTATGCTGCTATCAGTTTGGTGAGACATTGGATGCCCTTATAAAGCATGAATCATACGCTTAAGACGTATGTTTTGTATTGCCCTAATCCATCTGGGGCTTGATGTGGTTTTAGTGCTGTCTCTGTTGATTTTCTCAAGCATGGAGCATTTATTCCCCTTTTTCAGTAGCGCATCATCATCATTAGCATCCTCATTATTGTAATCAACAGCCTAGGCAGTGTGTTCTGTGTCCAGATGGGCCAGTTGGGCGCTCTTCAATAACCAGGGCTTATATCGAGAGGTTTGTAGATATACATATAGATATATATGAGACACACAGATGGCTGAGATCAGGCTTAAGTGACATTCAGGAGAAATATAGATTAGATATCAGCATGGCTTTCACTGTCTGAACCTTAAATCTAATCTGGACATTCTGAAGTAAAACATTGTGTTGAGTCTCTATCTAGCCACCCTCATTTCTGGGCTGCACTAATCTTTTTATCAAGACTGAATGAGATCTGGGACGTTGATTTAGCGCAACTGTGACAAGCTTAATGTTTGTGATTGCTGCCTCCTTTCATGTTTTTGTGCCAAATGCTCAACACTTGACACAGGAAATAATAATGATGTAATTAAAAAAAAAAAACTAAAAGCATATCAGGTATGTGATGATGCCATTTCTAATGAAAACATGGCCTGTAACTCTGTATCTATATTGGAGCTATGACCACTGTGACATTTTGACACTGTGACAAGTTTTGTTTATTTTGAAGTTTTTTTTTTTTTTTTTTTTTAATTCTACCCAGTATTTCACAATATGTGAATTGCTCTTGGTTAAGGATGCACTGTATGTTGGTACCATGTCTGTTATGGACTAACGTAGAGGTTTTTATTATTGTGTCAGTCAATATTGGATATGCATCGATGACAGATATTGTAAATTAATTGCGCATGTTCATTTAGCTTATTTTTATATTTAGGTTAGATTTAACAGATCTTAAAAGAAAGATCTGTTTAATACAAAATAAAAAATCTGCTTAACACTTCCTATGTGTTTCTGTCTTTGTCCCTCAGACCATCAGAAGCTCGAACGAGAAGCTCGAATCTGTCGTCTGCTGAAACACCCCAATATTGGTGAGCTTTTTACCTCCACCACTCATAATCAAAAAAATTTACATTTTTTAAATGGATGTTGTGTGATTTCGGTTCCTACAGCCACAATAAAACCTAATTTTCATTTCTCTTTTTCTGTTTTAGTTCGTCTGCATGACAGTATATCAGAGGAGGGCTTCCACTACCTACTGTTTGATTTGTAAGTGTCAGTATACTTCCTGTCAGAATGTTCCTCCGTTTCCCGTCATCAAATTAGCTTTGACGTGAGGAACAGCGCATCTTAAAATGATTCATCCCTCATATGTTATGTGCTTCTGAAGTCTTTTATCAGCAGTCCATTTTTCTGCACTGTTAAAGGGATAATTCACGCAAAAATAAAAAATGCTGTCATCATCTGCTCACAACACTGTATGAATGCAAATGGAGTACTGCTGCCTTCAAGTCATGTTTGAACGTTGGATCGTATTTGAGATGAGCACACATGCACCCCACAAATTGTTATTGATCATAGAAAGGTGTTACAATTGGCCAACACATTTATTATATTCTGACCAAAATTGCTGGAATGTACATCACGTTGTAATTATGATTTTTAAAATTCATAAGTAGGTGCTTCCCAAGAGGACTTTCTGCTGTTCTGATGAAAGTGAATAGTAACTAGTGGCTGCTAAACTCCAAAAAGGATTAAAACAAAGCAACATAAAGTAGTACAATACAGTATGACGCATGTTCTGCAGTGTCATTTTAGTATTATTTATAGTATATACTATTATATTTTTTTTTTTTTTTTTTTTTTTTTTTGCTGTTTCTGGACCCTGGTTGGCTATGGCATACTAGTCCCTGACATGTGCAGTTTTGATTAGGTGTGGGTGGGTGTGATGTGGGACCGGGGGCCTTGGGCTTTCGCCTTCCAGCTTGTACTTTCACCTGGGATTTCTTGTCTCTGGCTGGCTCAGCACTTGTCTCGCTGTTTTAATGCTTCACATATTAGATGAGGTGCACACACACATTCATTTGGAACATAAAATAAGTTTAAAGCAGGAAGGGGAAAAAAAAAAAAAAAAAAAAAAAAAAAAATGCACACACATAGGGTAAGTGTGGCGTGGGCGTGGCGGCCTAGGCTTTGCACTGGGCTGATTCCATGCTGCACGCCATGCTTTTTTAATGCATTATACACTAATTGACAAACATATTATGAGTATAACAATGAGAGCAGCCATATTTATTTTAAAAAAAAAAGAAAAAAAAACACAGACAGGGTAAGAGTGGCATGTGTGGGACGGCTGGGGATGGATTTTGGGACCCTCGGCCCCACAGCACCGCACCTTGATAGCTCGTTGCAACATGACACTGACGGGGGTCTATCCTATGCCATGGCCATGAGTGGAATAGAGGCAGCTTTATAATATCTTATTATTAATAGCTGTATCAATATTACCATTATTAATACTATTATTATTATTATTATCACTGCCATTGCAACTACTACTATTATCATTACTATTAATGGCTGTATCAATATTACCATTATTAATATTATTATCATTATTGCTATTACTGTTATCTTTATTTTTCCTCTTCCTGATCCTTTAACCTCCCCCTCATTCCGGATGAAATGAGTATATTTCTTAATATTTATCATTACTACTACTGCTAATACTATTATTACTATTTGTCATTTCTTATTAATTGGATTTATCATTATTATTATTATTATTATTATTATTATTTATTATTAATACTGTTGCTATTGTCACCTTCCTCATTTTTTGCGTGTGATACTATTATTATCTTCATCATTGTTTCCTCCTTTTTGATATATATTTTTTCTTAACTCTGGTTATGTCTGTTGTACTTTCCTACATGCTCCTTTATTCATATATTTCCACTCCCACACACACACACACACACACACACACACACATACCCAAATCATACTGGCGGTTATGTATGTTTTGTTGGTCTTTGTATTTTGCATTTAATTTCTTTTCTGTAAATATTGTAATTATCTGTTTGCATAATAAAAAAAAAAAAAAAAAAAAAAAAAAAAAAAAAAAAAAAATTATATTATTTACTAATATTTTGAATTAGCTTTCATTTTTTTATATGTTCAGTTTTCATTTTCATTTTAGTTTAAGATTTAGCAATTTGTTATGGGCCTTTGTCAATTTTATTAGGTTTATTAGATTTCGTTTTAGTATTTCAACTTATTTGTTTCAGTTAGTTACCAAGGCTACGTTTCTAATATTCGTTTGTTTTTTAAAGTTTATTTTGTTCCAGCTTTATTTTAGGTGCTGAAAACTTTTAACAGTTATTGTCACGTTAACTTCGACAGTATGAGTTGCGACACATTTTCCCACCCCCTGTTATATAATCGGCCTTTAGTGAAAATAATTGCTTTTAAAGGCCGATACATCAGTGTATTTGTAATTGTTATGCATATAATGCATTATAAAGTTTTATATTGTAGTATCTTCATATATTAAAAATGCAGTGATATCAGATGGTCTATAATCAAAAACATTTAATGCCTCCCCAAAAGCATGCCGTCTTTGAGAATCTTAAAAACCTCTTTGGTTTTCACAGTTCTGGCTTTCCTGAGAATTTTTGCACTGGATTTATGTCTCCATGGAAACTGAGCTTGAGGAAGAGACGTGCACAAGGACAGGAATTCTGTTTGAATGATCAAATAGCCAGGGTGAACTTGTTTCCTGTGTTTTAGGGTGACTGGAGGTGAACTGTTTGAGGACATCGTAGCCAGAGAGTACTACAGTGAAGCAGATGCCAGGTAAGAATGCTTTTTTTAATGTTTTCCGTTTCTCTGTTCCTCTCTTCTACCCTTTCTTCTCCTCTCTCATTGGCCCTAGTTTGTTGCACCCAGCACCACCACATACATATTCACTGTTAGTTTGTTTTGCATTTGGAGGTGCTATTTGAAATAGCATCTCCCACAGTGCAACACACAGATCTTGCTCTTTGTCCAGCAAACACACTAGGGTGAAATATGACCTTTTGCCTAAAAAGGTGGCACGACAGAACTGGACACTAACATTGTTTGAGGAAATGAACTGTATGCTGTTGTGTGTAGTTCAGGTGTTTTGTGTGAACTATATAAAGTCCCTTAGAACAATTCTAGAGTGTTGCTGTTGTGTGTTTTGTCTAGATATATCTTTTTCCACTGATCTATCTCTGTCCTTTCATCATGCATTATGTCTCTCTCCCTCTCATACACAAACACCTGCTCAAACACAGACACGGCCTTCCTGCAGGCAATTTTTTGGCTATCCCCTACAGATCCGCAGTGTGTGAGTGTGTGGTTGTGTGCTAGTTACCAGGGTTTGCAGTATGTAGTTAAAGGTGTTAGTCCTGAGCATTATCACCTCTGCGGTGCAGCCCATATGCAATTCATGCTGACTTTTCTGTGTGCATCCTGTGGGTGTGTGTAACACATTCATTTGGGCAGTCTCTCTTGTGGGGTTTTTTGACCCAGTGCTTAAGACATAGTATTGTTAGTGTGGATGGGTGTGGCATAGCAGTTAAATGTCTGGCCTTGTAACTGGTAAAAGTGATAAAAGTTTAAACCCTGCAAGAGACGATACATAAACTACCATCATTTTGCCCTTAACACTAAACCTCAGATTTCTTTTAGGTTAGTGTACATGTGACATTTGACAGATGTATAGTTGAGTATGTGTATATACTGTATGTGTGTGTGTGTGTGTATATATATATATATATATATATATATATATATAAATATAATATTAGGGATGCACCGAAGATTATTTTTGGGGGCCGATACCAATATTTGTCACTTCCTCTCTTATTTGAAATTTTGTCATCAAAATAGATATATTGATATATAGATATATAATAGTATTTTGATCATGTTTTAAATAAGCAAAGTTCAAAAACACCTGCATTAAAATATACTAGCAGGTTTATTGCTGCATCATCAAATCATTTTTAATGAACATGGATTGGATCCATTTAACATTCAGCAGGCCTGCATAAAGACAACAGAACAAAAATATATATGAAATAAACAGTGCTTTTTAGGTAGGTTTAAAAGTTTTCATGCTTTTACACTTTTAAAGTGTACTTGCATGATGTTTACACTGTAATTACTGCAATTACATGTACTGTAGTCTATTGCACAGGGGCTCTTAAAATAGGTTTATATAAAGCACAGAGAGGCCTCTTGAGATGAAATTATAGGCCAATAACGGCGTCTGTCTGAATCAAGTGCTAGCTTCCATTCCCTAGATATCCTTTTCAAATAAAATGCAGGTGATTTGTTTGAAGTGAAAACGGACGCAATAAACTTAATAAAACATCAGTAAAGTTTTGGTCATCATTCAGATGGGGTCCGCTACACTTATGAAAGTTACAAAAGTTATTTAGTCAAGAATAGTGTGCGATCTTTTGTTATTTGATTAACTTTAAAGCGCAGACAGCAGCGCTAGGATTACGCAACAGACACACGCAATGCAGCTCAGTGCCTTCACACAGTTAATTCATAAACCATTGGTTTGTTATATCGGCGTTTTTCATGCTACAGCCGATATGCCAATGGTTGTAAATTGAGCAAAAATCGGCCGATAAATATCGGCGGCCAATACATTGGTGCATCCCTAGTGTATATATATATATATATATATATATATATAATGCACACACATTTAAAAACCATAAATTTTACATATTATATAGATAAATAATGAGTGTAAATATATAGTATATATTTAATTTTTTTTTATCTAAATATATAAGACGTGTTTTAAAAAGTCTGCATTTATTTGATTCAAATACAGTAAAACCTGTAATATTGTGAAATATTATTACAATTTTAAATAACTGTTTTCTTTTAAAAATATTTTAAACTGTAATTTATTCCTGTGTTGGCAAAGCTGAATTTTAAGCATCATTACTTCAGTCTTCAGTGTCTCAGATGTGCTACTTAATACTTTACTGTCATTTTTGATCAATTTAATGTGTCTTTGCTGAACAAAAGTTTTTTTCTTAAAAAAATAAACTGAACTCAAAATTTTCCAAATTTTTAGTGCATATTATAAAAATATAAAATAAATTAAAAAATGTGTATTTTTAAATAGTCATTTAAGGTTTGAGGTTTTATATAAATAAAAAAATAAATAAAATGTACAACATTAATACTTAAATGTCTGTGTAAGTAAAAGTGAATATATATATATATATATATATACATATATACATATATTTTTTTTTTTGTAATTTAAGTGCAGCATTTAATTGTCAACTGTTCTGTGCAAAATGAGTACTCAACTAGTCGATTACTTGTACACATCCCTAATACAATTGTTATTAAGGGTTGCTGGTTCAATATAAACCACAGTTACTGAGCCTCACTGTCATGATCTATCACAACTATTAAAGTTGAGCAATGTGCTCTTGTGGCCAGCTGTTAGTTACCGCATTACACTTTAGCTGAGCTGAAGGGCAGTTTACGCTTTTAAAGTGTACTTGCATGATGTTTACACTGTAATTACTGCAATTACATGTACTGTAGTATATTGCACAGGGGCTCTTAAAATAGGTTTATATAAAGCACAGAGAGGCCTCTTGAGATGAAATTATAGGCCGATAACGGCGTCTGTCTGAATCAAGTGCTAGCTTCCATTCCCTAGATATCCTTTTCAAATAAAATGCAGGTTATCAGCACAGTTGTGAGGGTGCTTTTATCCAACCTACACTTCAGACACAACAATAACAATAATAATAATATAAAATAAATGCCATTGTTTTTATATTAAATAATAATTATTATATTTATTCATAAATATTCATTATTATCTGTTTTTTATTTAAATATAAGTTGTTATATATATACATATATATTTTTTTTTTTTTTTTTTTACAAAAAAAAATATTATTAGAAATATCAGTTAGAAGTGGATTATTATTATTTCCCACTATAATCATTATAAAGTTGTAAAGGTGATGGAGAAATCAAATGTTTCTGTGTCTCTTTTGAGGGAGTGGATGCAGCTTCTTCTCTAGTGCTCATCTCCTGCTGACCTGCTTCCAGCCACCTGCTGTCTGTCCCTTCTCTCACTCTCTTTCTCTCTTTCCATTCTTTCCATCTCTGTTGTTCTCTCTTTCACTCTAAATCCCCTTCTTCTTGTGAAGCCCTGCAGCCGTGCACTGCCCCCTGCCTCCTCAGAGAGAGGGAGAAACTAGGGCTCCAATTAACACACGTAATTAGGGCCTCATTTTCTCCCCTCCTTTCTCCACCTGTCTCTCTCTTTCTGTCAGCCTTCTCTGATTTATTTGGATATTCTAGCTCTCTCATTCTGTGTGTGAGGGTGTCACTGACACCTTCACCACTGTGTTGTGGCTCTTGTTGTTGGATGTGTGACAGAAAGAGAGTATGACACTAATGTGAATAGAAACTGGCCCAAGTTTTAGTGATTGAATCAGATGAAGGACTTCACTGTTCAACTCTTATTCATGTTGTTTGTCAAGCTAGTCTGTTAAAGCATTTGTAGTTTCTATAGTTCTATAGTTTTACCGTATATATGGTAAAACTATAGAATATATGTATATGTATAAAGATATATATGTATGTACACCATCACAACATCTTTCAGTCTTTAAGATTTAGATTTAAAAATATTATCCTTGTAAAACTGAATATAGAGATTAAGTTGTGTAACGTGATGTTCTTCCTTTAAATTCTATGTTTTTGTCCTAACCAGACGTGACAGTGGACAGCATTGATTGGTTTGTATTTCTGTGGTGTTGTGCTGATTAGTTCTGCCCACTGTGAAATAGGGATGCACCAAAATTTCGGTTGCCGAAAATTATCGGCCAAAAATGCCATTTTCGGTTTTTGGCCGAAAATATAAGCCGAAAATATGCAGCCCCACCTTGCCCCTCCATGTTCAGCGATCAGGTTTCACTCTTGCACAGTGTGTTTTGTAACTTTGCGAGCGGCTCCACGTCTGAAAATGCACAACTTCGAAATGACCGCTCTATGTTCCACTCCGTGTGTGTGCTGTGCTCTCTGGTCAGTGTTCCGCTCCATGTGTGCGCTCTCTGCTCAGTCGCTCACAGCACAAAAACTCCACACATGTACCACTCACGCTCACCGGAAAAGCAAAGTCCGTTAAAATAACGTGCCCACATGAAATTTCTCTGGACTTGTTTGTTTCTGATTGCAGTAGCCCTACTGTGCTGTAACATGGTGTGGTATAGCCGTGCTGGGTAACGCTGGTAAAATGACGCTACTCGTTCACTGATCCACTTCCTGCTGTCTGCTCACATGCTCTGATAATAATAGCTTTGTAGGACTATACTTTGTTTTGATAATTGGTCAAAAAATAAATGTTAAATCTGATTCTGTTGCATAGAACTGCATGAAAGTGTGGTTATTGTATTCTATTGGCTTGTATTTTTTAAATTCAGATTGAGTAAAATGATTGAATTTAATTAAAAAGTCTAATAATAATACAATTATACAAAAAAAACAAATTTAAAATAAGAAATGAATAATTATTTTAAAAAAAATTCCGGTTTCGGTTTTCGGCCCAAAATTGTAATTTTGGTGCATCCCTACTGTGAAATCTCACTAGTCTAAAGTCCTGCCTGTCATAACTAGTGCTGGGCGGTTTGACCAAAATCTGTATCACGTCAAGATTCTGACAGTTTCACTGTATATCATGGTTCTTTTCTCTGGACCTTTATTTTGGCATATTTTACTGTCAGGAGTACAGGGAATATATATTATATAAACATTGTAAGGTCAAATAAAAATTAATTAAAAAATTTAATCAAATCAGTTCATAAAGCTAACAGTTTAGTTTAAAATGTAATCACACAAATTTAATTATTTAATTAAATTAATAATAAGTAGGCTACACTTGTACTGTGCAATTTCTGTAATTTTAATGAAGACCTTTGAGTTTGTGTTTTAATAAACGGTATTATTATTATTCTATTCTCTATTAATCGAAGTACACTTTATTGTACAATAGTAATATTTCTGTTATTTCAAGTTATACCGAACTTTTATTTTGACAGGGTCATGAAGACCTTAGACTTACTGTGTATATGATATGACAAATGTCGATGGTTTTATCAAATTAAATGGTGAAATGTTCATAAAGTGACTCTAAGAGCAGCTCTGCAGATGAAGTTCATGTGTTCACGTATAGTGATTGAGACAGCAGACACTGAAATCATAGCGAGCGTCACGCGTGCTTCAGTATGTGTAGTAGTAGATGAAACTGCGGCGCTCATTCATACAGACTTTGGATTTCAGTAGTTGTTTCCATTAGTGTATGTCAGTTTTTGAGAAATACATATTGGTCTCGAAATTGAAACCGGTTTACCATATGAACCGGTTTACTGCCCAGCACTTGTCATAACCATACATTAAAGGGTTAGTTCACCCAAAAATGAAAATTCTGTCATTAATTACTCACCCTCGTGCCGTTTTACACCTGTAAGACCTTCGTTGATCTACGGAACACAAATTAAGATATTTTTGTTTAAATCCGATGGCTCCGTGAGGCCTACATAGGGAGCAATGGCATTTCCTCTCTCAAGATCCATAAAGGTACTAAAAACATATTTAAATCAGTTCATGTGAGTACAGTGGTTCAATATTAATATTATAAAGCGACGAGGATATTTTTGGTGCGCCAAAAAAAACAAAATAACGACTTATTTAGTGATGACCGATTTCAAAACACTGCTTCAGGAAGATTCGGAGCATAATGAATCGAATCATGATTCGGATCACTTGTCAAACTGCCAAACTGCTGAAATCACGTGACTTTGGCGCTCCGAACTGCTGATTCGACACACTGATTCATTATGCTCCGAAGCTTCCTGAAGCAGTGTTTTGAAATCGGCCATCACTAAATAATTCGTTATTTTGTTTTTTTTGGCGCACCAAAAATATTCTCGTTGCTTTATAATATTAATATTGAACTACTGTACTCACATGAACTGATTTAAATATGTTTTTAGCACCTTTATGGATCTTGAGAGGGGAAATGTCATTGCTCCCTATGCAGGCCTCACGGAGCCATCGGATTTAATCAAAAATATGTCAATTTGTGTTCCGAAGATTAATGAAGGTGTTACGGGTGTGGAACGGCATGAGCGTGAGTAATAAATGACAGAATTTTCATTTTTGGGTTAACTAACCCTTTAAACATCAAATATTTTCTGATTAGCTATAATTGTGTTACATCATGTAGCAGTTTCACATTCAGTGTGGACAGAAAAAAAATCACTGGAAACTTGTCACAGTTTGTCTGGTTAAGACATAGTGTTGATTGAATTTTGCCCACTCACAGTTTTATTCAGATAAATTTGAAAAATCTAGCTGAGTACTAGAGTTACTTCCCTGAGCAGGTGGACAAAAACACATATATGAATTATTAAACATATGAGACAGTGTGTATTTTTATCCCACTGGATAGTGAACAATTATGTTGGGTCAGGTATATATATATATACACTATCGTTTGGGGGCAGTAAGATTTTTTTTCTTTTAAAAAATAATTTATTAAGCAAGAATGCATTACATTGATCAAATATGACATTAAAGACATTTCTAATGTTACAAAATATTTGTATTTCAAATAAATGTTTTCTTTAGAATTTTCTATTCATCAAAGAATCCTGAAAAAAAAAAACATTAACTGTTGATAATAATGCCTACAGAACAATCACTGGCTCTGTACCTCTATACCTAAACTCACTACTTCAGACTTATGTGCCCTCCAGAAGCTTGCGTTCTGCAAGTGAACGGCGCCTTGTGGTGCCATCCCAAAGAGAGACAAAATCACTTTGACAGACCTTTACCTGACTGTTCCTTGCTGGTGGAATGACCTGCCAAACTCAACCCTAGAGGCTTTCAAGAAACGACTAAAGATGCATCTTTTTCATTAACACTTGACCTGTTAATACTGCCACTTACTATTATATTACATTTTGAATGTATCTTTTATTATTATAAAAAAAAAAAAAAAATGATGTGCTAGACTAACTGGGACTAGTCACAGTAATTGCATATTGTTGCCCTATTGTTAACTTGATTTGCTTGTATTGTTCTTCTCATTTGTAAGTTGCTTTGGATAAAAGCATCTGCTAAATTATTAAATGTAAATGTTAATATTTCTTGAGCACCAAATCAGCATATTAGAATGATTTCTGAAGGATCATGTGACACTGAAAACTGGAGTAATGATGCTGAAAATTCAGTTTTGCCATCACAGGAATAAATTATATTTTGAGACAAATTAAAATAGAAAATTATCATTTTAAATATTTACTGTATTTTTGATCAAATAAATGCAGCCTTGGTGACTAAGAGACTTCTTTAAAAAAAAAAAAAAAAAAAAAAAAAAAAAATTAATACATCTTACTGATCCCAAACCCAAATATACTGTATGTACTATATTTGTGTGTATGGTGTTTGTGTGTGTGTACTTGTTCTTCAAAGACACTATATATTGTTGTAAATCCCCACACCCACATTTATTCTCATATCCTTCAGATTTAACACACACACACACGCTCACTCTCTACACCTGTTTCTCCTCACCTCCCTTCTTCTGCTCTCTCTCTCTTTCTCTCTCTGATGTTGTTCTTGTTGTTTATAGTTGTGTCTCATGTCTAAATGGTTCTGTCTCTTCACTTCCACCATTCACTCCTTTAAATCATCATTTTCATCTCCCTCTCTTCCCTCTCCTGTTTACGTCACTCTTCCCATCTCTTGTGTATCGATCATTCAACCTGTCACCTTGCTTTCTCTGTCATCTCTGCTCCTTTTGTTCAATGCACTGCCATCACTCCATCAATCGTTTGATTTCCCTCTATCCATCCTCACATCTCCCCCCCACCTCTCATCCCCCCACCTCCTTTTTCTTTTCTTCCGTTTTGTCTTCACAGTCACTGTATCCATCAGATTCTAGACAGTGTCCATCATATTCACCAACATGACATAGTGCACAGGGACCTGAAGGTCAGTATGTAGCTCACACACTGCCTGTATATGGCCTGTCTGTTTGCCCCTGCTTGCTCCTGTCTGTGTGTCTGTAGTTGTAGCCTGTCTTGTCTGTCTGTTTGTATGTGTATGGCATCATGGGCTTCCCCTAATCCATTGACTGCCTCCCGAATCCTTACTTCTTGCGCTTGATCTTTAGCTTGATGCTGTTGTTCATATGATCAGAACTTTTAAGGTGTCATGGGTATTTTTTGCTTGTGAGGTTTTTAGTTATTCATTTTTATTTTTATTTCTATTTCTTGATTCCTTGACTTCCTTTTAAAGGGACAGTTCACCCAAAAATACAAATTCATTTACTCACACTCATGTTGGTCCAAACTTTCTTCACAGAAGAAAGTAAGTCAAACAAATTTGGAATGACATAAGGGTGAGTAAAAGATAACAGAACTATCCCTTAAATTATATTTAAATTGTATTACTGTGTATTCAAAGTTTCATAGTGCTTCTTTGTATAAACATTCTTAAATTACTGTATGTTAGAGTATTCGTACCTTGTTTTCTGTGTCAAAAACGCTGGGCAAACATTTGATTGAGGTAGTAGAGCCCTATGAAATCCATTTTATTTTTTCCCAAATTTTGTTTCCTTTTTCATTTTTCTGTATTCTATTTTAATGGTTTAATTACATTTTACTAAAAGCAAAAAAATAATGTCTAATCAATAGAATTCATAAAAAAAAATAATAATAATAATTTATTATATTTTTAACAATGATAATGCCCTATGACATGTTTTTTTTTTTCTCCTGAAATTCTGTGTCTGTTTTAATTTTCTGGATTCTGTGTTTTATTATTTTATATAGATTTATTATAAAAAAAATGGTTGTAATCAAATGAATGCATTAAAAACTCAATTTAATTAATCTTTGAAATGTAATGAAATTTGAACAATTTCTTTTATATTTTTTGGCAAACTAAGTGCTGCAATTAAAACATGAAAAATTGTGTGATATTTCTTAAAAGTAATCTTAAATAATTAAAAATAATGTTATTATTACTATTATTATTATTACTTTTCAGAAGCACATTCTGTTGTACAATAGGGATATAATTAATGTCATAATTTCTTCAAGTTGAAGCGAAGACCTTTGAGTTCCTGTGTGTATCCTACTTTTTTTTTTTATCAAAAGAAATAGTGAAATGCTTGTGAAGTGAACTCTCAGAGCAGCTATGGATATGAAGTTGTTCAAGTTCATGTCCTCATATAGTGAGACAGCAGACACTGAAAACACCAAAAGGATCATGCGTGCTTCAGTATGTGTGTACTAGACGAAACTGCGCCACTCATTCACACAGACATGCAGAACATGCAGATTTCATATGGCTTTTTGCACTTCTATATTATTATATATAATAGGGCTGGGTATTGACACAAATTTCACGATTTGTTTTGAATTCTATTCACAAGCTTGCGATTAATTTGATTCTGATTCAATTTGATTTGATTTGATATGGATTATTTTGGATATATACTGAATCAGGTACAGTACGTGGCAAATTTTCTCAAGGTACTACATTATAACAATATTGAAGGTTAAAATTACCTGATTTGTATTCAAACACTTAAATTACACTAATTAAGGAAGTTTTATAATAATAAAGTTACAATACTAACTTAATTATAAGTAACATAATTATATTTCTACTCCAATTCATTTTTTGAAATAAAAACATTTAAATGGTGGCTGTCATAAAAACTTAATGAATTTATTCAAACATGCATTAAATATTGAAGAACATTAAAAATTATAATGAATATGGAATGTGGTGCATATATTTAGCTAAATGCTCTTCTCTAGAGTTAATTTTTCTAGCTGACTGACCAGTTTATGGTCACTGAATATGGTTTTTTTGGGGTAAATATGACGTTACTTGACATTGTTTACAAGCTGTTTTATTGACGTCTTTCTGTGGTTGAAACACTGATTGAGCAATTTACATGAGGATTTCGGTAAGTTGTACTTTATCTTTTAATGTACCTCCGGTTGTTCATTTAGTTTATTTCCCACTGTAACTGGTTTTAAAGCGGAGGAGAGGATCATTTCATATGTGCTTCATGTTGCCGCTTCTTAGTTTCAGTAGTCTTTTTAGTATTTAAATGATGAACAGTATCATGAACTACCAGTCATTATCTTACTTGAAACAATGGTAGGTTTTACTGTGATTTCATAAGTATAATATTTTTAGATTTGCTAATTTTATTTTGGGATTTAATTATTGTTATTATTAATATATGATTGTTTAAAAACAACAGATGATCAGGGCCAATTATATCCTGTCAATCAAAAGGGGGCGGAAAAACGTGTTCAGACTGCAACTCATACTATGTGTGAAGAAAATCTCTCTTGTGTTTAATTTAGGGCAAGTTAACGTGACAATAACACATTTAAACAGTTAAAAAAATAGTGACATAAAAGCAGGCTGTATTTGACCCTATGAATCACCTATAGGTTAAACCAGGGTTGCCAGGTCCACGTTTTTTCCACCAAATATTAATTAATGCATGTCTCTCATCCAGTAATCACAAATAGCTTTGTGCTTTGTTACTTGTTATAAGAAACAAAGTCTCAGCTTTCAAATTCTGTCCATTTTGTCATGAAATTCAAACAAGAAATGGCATTTTGATGCTCTTAAATCTGATGGGACAGATCACTGTAGCAGCTCAGTTCAAGCGGCAGTGCAGAGCACAAGTCTTTTCTTCCACTTTAATACAAGTTATAACTCGAAAAAACATGCATGAACATCAAAATGTACAGTATGTTGAAAGATACAGTACAACTTACCGAAATGTATCATGTCTCATTTAATCTCTCAATCAGTGTTTCACCCTTGGGAAGACGTCAATAAAACAGCTTGTGAACAACATCACTTAATGTTGCATTTACCTCAGTCTGCACAGTTTGTTAGTTAGCTATAAATAAACACTAGAGAGGAGCTTATTTACTTAATTATATATGTTGTTTTTGAATAAATTTGACATGAAGACAAGTGTTTATGAAAACTACCATAAGGTACCAGATGAGAGGATTTCATGTATACAGTAGTTTACAGAATTATTCGAGAGAGATTTTTTTTTTGCCTTGAGAAAAAAAGTTAGCCATTAAATTGCTTCTCTAGCTTATGAAGCGTGGGAGAAGACTCAAATACTGTAACATTTAGTCATGTTAGTACAGGAAACAAAGCTAATATTAGAAAGTGCAACACAGTGATTTTCAGTACATTTTTAGACATTTTAATTTCCACAGCAGTACTTTCGAGTAGAGAGTTTTTGCTGAAACACAGTGACACTTCCTGTCTCACCCCAGCACACACAAAATCACACACTCATATACACATCTTCTCTTGCAGACCAGCCATGATCAGCAGCTGACACTGTGGGAGGTGTGAAGAAACACACACATGTACACACACTGATGAATGCACAAAACCGTGCATGTTTTTTTTATAAATATCCCTATATGCGTTCATACGTTTAAAGGCAGAGTAAACAGACAGATTCACTCTCAGAAATGGGTTTATTCAGAAACATTCTGTCTTACACTTGCCGTGACCATATGTCAGGCTCCGTGGTCTTTTAATGGGAGACATTTAGAAAGCAAATGCAGCACTTTAATTTACAGCCCTGAACTTTACTGCCATGCCAGAACTTTACACACATGCCAGTAAACTCATGCAGTGCACACTGCACATGGATAATAATAATCACAGCTATAACCTTATTTATGCAGCACTGACCCTATCGGGAATGCAGCTCAAAGTGCTGTATTAAAGATTAAATATGGTCATTAAGACTAGATTTCTTTAAATAGTTTTATGTAATTCTAATAATTTATACTGTGTTTTGCCGTTGTAGGGCAGAACAGAATTTTCCAGTATGAGGTTTTTTTTTTTTTGCCGATTAAAATTGTTTTAATTTAAATTTGATGGTAAATTTGCAAATTGTTTTAGATAAATGGGTCTAGTTAATACTAATTGGAATGACCAAAATAACTAGATTGACAGTGTCAGAAGCAAAGCTTGAATCCAAAAGAAAAAAAAATAAACATTGATCCTATGCATAATAGTCTTACAGCTTTTATGCAAATGGCACAAACTCTGAAGCCAGACTGGAAAATCTTTTACATCTTAATATAACAATTTTAACTTTTCTTTAGATTTCTTAAGATAAAAGAAAACTATATATTATCTCTATAATTAGCTGTAATGCATTTCATTGTTTAGAAAAAACTTGTAATAATTCTATTAAAAATAATTGCCTTTATATGTATTGATACTTGGTAATACACAATCTTCCAAAAGTTATGGATCAGATTCCTGAATGTTTTTGAAAGTCTTTTATGCTCACTAAGGCTGCATTTATTTGATAAAAAATACAGAAAAACAGGAATATTGTGAAATATTATTAAAATTTAAAATAACTTACTCCAGTCTTCAGTGGTTGTGCTGCTTTTTTGTGGAAACCATGATTTTTCTTTTCTTTTTTTTTTGTCAGGATTTTGTCAAGAATTTATTTGAAATACAAAGCTTTTGTAACATTAAATATGTCTTTATTTTACACTTTTGATCAATTTAATGTGTCCTTGCTGAATAAAGTATTACTTACTTACTGATCGTTTGAATGGTAGTGTAAGTAAATATGTAGCTTTAGTTTATATCATTCACAGTTACACCATATCGCATGACCTTCACACACTGCTCTCTCTCACTTTAGCTTGCAAACCCTCCATGTGCTGTGTGATTCTTGAACAGCAATAACACCCCCCATCTTGGGGATTTTTCTTCCAGCATTAAATGATTTGAATCAAGGCATGTGCTGTATATTAGAATAGATTTGACCTAGAGAGCCATTTACAATATTAATTGATTTACACAACTGATTTAGCCTTTTCCTCTACCACCCAACCTCACTGACATTAAGTGTATTATCACTTGGATGTCGGATCTGGTTTTGGGCTATTAAATACCAAAACCATTATTCCTGAGGTTTCGTCCTGGCGTAGGCTATACACGTGCATAGCAACATGCTGGGGTCTCTTGGCAACCAGCTCACATGCGTGTATGTGCATGTGTCCTACACTTCTTAACATGCACTTAATCTGCAATCACATTACAGTCTCATGTTACTATATTCATGAAAAGACTGCATAGTTATGTATGATTTACCTCATAAAGATTTAATTTCTGAGACCCCCTTTTACTGCCCTAGAGAGAAGGAGAAGAGTAGAGCTGCAAGCAGCAATTAGCAGAATCCAGCGGGTATAGAAAGCTGCTGTAATGTTGTAGATGAAATGCACTTAGTGACATGTCTTTGTAATTGAAAAAATTTAAATACTCTGTATTTTGTCTAATATATTGCAGTTCTGTATTAAGTACGTTTATATACTGTACATGACAATGCTAGGTCATGTAAACGCCTTAAGGGGACCTATTATGCTCCTTTTTACAAGATGTAATATAAATATAAAGTCTCAGGTGTCCCCAGGATGTGTCTGTGAAATTGTAGCTCAAAATATCCCACAGATCATTTATTATAGCTTGTCCAATTTGCCCCTATTTGGGTGTGAGCAAAAACATGTTGTTTTCATGTGTGTACCTTTAAATGCAAATGAGCTGCTGCTCCCCGCCCCCCTTTCCAGAAGAGGGCAGAGCCTTTACAGCTTGTGCTTCGGATACTCCGGCAACAACAAAACTGGAGAATCTCACACAGCCAAAATTGTCAGTAGCAGTGTCTAGCCTTACATTGTTCGAAGCGGAGTCGGACACTGATGGAGAGACTCCGGGTCTAGAAGTTACAACTTTTAGAATGCAGCAGGGCATTTCAGTAGGGGGAAATCTGGAACAGTGTATTTTACTGCTTTTGATTTATGGGGATTATAAAAAAAAGTAGTGGGTGGATTTTTATCATTATAGGCCGGTTGTTTACACACACTGTGGACACACATCAGTGTTCAAACACCATGTAAAAGTGAATTTTGCATAATGGGTCCCCTTTAATGGTGCAAAAACTGCGAAACCTGATTGGCGCACACAGGATTTGGGCTGTTACCTCAATTCTGCTTTGCATTTCAGAGGCTTTTTCAACCTGTGCACATGTTGGGCACATCTGCTTATATTTAGAAAAAGAAAAAAAAAAAAAAGAAAAAAATTAAACAAATTTAATAGTACTCTACCGTTCAAAAGTTTGGGGTCGGCCATTTTTAAAAAGACGTCTCTTATACACAAGGCTGTAATTATTGGATCAAAAATAGAGAAAAAGGAATATTGTGAAATATTATTACAATTTAAAATAACTTTATTTTAATATATTTTAAAATAGAATTCATTTCTGTGATGGCAAAGATGAATTTTCAGACCTCCAGTCTTCAGTGTCACATGATCATTCAGAAATCATTCTAATATTCTCATTTGCTGATTTGCTCAAGAATTTCATCTTATCAATGCTGAAAACAGTTGTGCAGCTTAATATTTTGGAATAGAAATGTTTTGTCTTTACTTCACTTTTGATAATATTATGCATCCTTGCTAAATAAAAGTATTAATTTCTTTAAAAAAAAAAGAAATCTCCAAACTTTTGAATAATAGTGTTTGAAAACGCAGTTTTGTTGTATTTTTGGCTTTTTAGATCCATTCTGAGATCAGTTAATGAGAATATATTTAGAGTTTTGTTTTCCTTTTTTAAACTAAAATATAAGGCTGTTCAAGGTACATAATAATAGGCTGGTGGACAAGCAATAGTGAACTTCTTTCATGAACTCCAGTATTTTGCAGTGATTTAACAGAACAGGTCCTTCATATGTTGACAAAAGAAACATTCTTGAACTCTATAGGCACAAAGTGTTGCCTCCATGTCTTAATTGTAACTAATTTTAGAAATTGCAATTATATATTACAAGTTTTCACCTCTGAGGGGATGTTTTGCTGTCTAACTATTAGTGCTAAAGTCAAACTGCAGTTTTGCAGCTGTTTAAGGGGTTTCTATTTCATTTATTTTGTGCTAACATTTGTCTACATGGAGGCAAGGCTTGAGTCTAGAGAGATGCCCTGCCCCCTCCCGTTTACATTTTACCTGCCCCAAATACCCCTCTCCCCTGGCCTGTGCACGGGACTGTAGCGCTGCTCAGACTAACCTCCGCCCCCTGCTGTTTGCATGCAGTCACTGCATCCAGCAGATCCTGGAGGCGGTGCTTCACTGCCATCAAATGGGCGTGGTGCACCGAGACCTGAAGGTAAGTGTCAATTGTGATGTCATTGCTGTCCTTAAAGTGTGTGAATGTGTATGCGCTCATAAAAGTTGGTTATGTACTGTAGAAATCTGTGCCTATCGCTGTGTCGATTGAAGGTGACTGACGTAATTGCTGATAGCAGCTTTTGGTCTCTCTGTGAAAATGAAGAAAAAGACTCAGAAATGCAATTGAAGTCAGTCCGATTTCACACAGTGATAGCGTGCTATGTGCGTCTGAGTTTCAGTGTGTGGCGGTTGCTGGTGATAAATTCACTTTCATGAATGTTCAGGTAAGATGAGCTAATTGGGCTGACTTAAAGAGCGACATTAATTTTAATTTTTTGATCAAGCACTTCAAAGGTTCTTGCACTAAAACGTCAATAATAATAATAATACAAAATAGACCAAATTTAATGAACCACGACAATGTAACTCTAATCTTCTAGATTACTTTTATTGCCCAGAGAGTCAGTATAGACATCAGGGTCCCAGTCCCAGACCAGTCATCATGTCCAGGTTTGAGTGCACTGCAGTGCCATTTGACTGCTCCCTTCTGATGCTTGACCTTCTCAGAAACGCAGTGTGCATCACGGAATGTTCTTAGACATAATTCCACTAGTGTCACACTACCTAGCATGCTTTGCAGTTGGATTACAGTGCGAGCCGGCCATAAAATAGCCTAGGATGCTTATCTTAACTGCCAGAAGAAGCTCCCATGCCTTCTGTACAAACACATAATTAATGCTTTGTGGTTTGTCGGTGGAGAGTGTGATGCTTAGAAACTGCTTCGGAATGCATGTTGCATGTTTTTCTGTTTGTAATAATCTCATGAATTTTTCTTAAAGTTGTTTGCTTGTTTGTATGTCTCGTATGCATGTATAAGTGATTTGATTGTGGATTGTGACTTGTGACTACTGTATATATGTAATGTCATTTTATAAATGCACATTTATCTGCAGGTTTTCTTTAAAATGTTAAATCCTTTAAAAAAATTGGTTGTTATACAAAGACTGAAATGTATATCAATAAATGTCTTGATGCCAGGTACTCCAATCTGATTTAATTAGTTATGCACCAAAATATTTTCTTACCGAAACTCAGAAACTAAAATTAAAGTTTTAATTTAGCTGAAAACCAAAACCAAAAATAAAGATATGATTATTACATTTAGGTAATTGGATAATTGAATTCGGTATGTTGTTCAGGGTGTCATGTGCTCAGGGGGTAATTAAACATCACTATGTCCTTCAATAATTTGAAACTGAAAATTCTTTTCTTTTTTTTTTTTTCTGTATCAGCCAAAATTTTTGGTGCATCAATAGATTTTATATGTGTAGGTTTAGATTCATGCTTCAGTTTCAATATAGCAGTTTCCAGAAAAAGAAACAAGGTAAAGGCTAAAAATGGTGTTGCTATGGTCAGCTCCATACTCTACTCTGACAGTACCAGCACTCTGGTTTCACGCTATCAGTGTCTACTCACACTGAAGTGCCCTTTTGAATGGAAGCCCGGGGCACACACTCCTCCATAGCGGGAATCTGAGTGGGCATGACAGGAATACAACTGCAGAAAAGAGCAGCGATCTTGCACACAGACACAATAGCACAGGACACGTATATCGACACCTGTGCTTTTTTTGGATTTTACTGAACTAAACAAGTCAACTTAACCAACTCAAGCCAATTTAACTAGTGCATCCAGCTGTGTGTGTGTTTGTCAGTATGCTTATGTGTACTTTGCTTCTTAACTGTGGCCATGCTGATGAGATTTTTGCTAGGATGTCATGGATTTCTCTGCAGAGGTTATATGTTCGTGAAAGAGTGTTGGAGAGCGATTTTTGGCAGATCATCTTTGCTGGAATTGTTCTCAGAGGGTGCTGTTCATCAAAATTCCTCCCACTACTGAGCTTTAAGGCTAGGATTAGCTACTGGTGTTCCAGCCCCTCAGCAGTGTGCATGTTTAACCTCTTTTTTTTTTTTTTTTTTTTTTTTGAAGTAGTCTGCATTAGCTATGCTATATGAGTGCTGCTGAGGATGGAGACAAAATCTAGGAAATTTTAATGAAGGGATGGTGGTGAGGTGATTGTGATAATGAGCGTTATGAAACAGGGATAACAATGTTTAAAAAAAAAAATAAAACAATACACTGGCTCAAAATGAAACATTTAGGAGTCACATTTGCTTAATAGCATTTACGTCCTCGAATCAGTCAGTTGTGTATCTCCACTTAAAAGAAGGGGGTTTCACTAGCATTTTTTCATATTGCTGAAAGAAGTTTATTCACCAAAGCTGCATGTATCTGATCAAATATACAGTAAACATGGTAATACTGTGAAATATTATTATAATTTAATATAACTGTTTTCTATTTTAATATATTTTAAAATGTAATTTATTCCTGTGATGGCAAAGCTAAATTTTCAGCAGGCATTACTCCATTACTCCAAAAGTGGTTATTTGAAATAGAAATCTTTTGTAACATTATAAATGTCTTTTTCTGTAAATGTAAATGTATTATTATTATTCTTAAATCATCTTACTGACCCCAAACTTTTAAATGGTAGTGTACATTTTTATTTATCTCAGTTTTGATCATTTTAGTTGTAGTCTTCATTGTGGAAAAGAGAGTGAGGGATGTGGATGCTAGATCCACCAGACACTGCAATGCAGGAAAAATGCTTAAGGTTTGACTATCTGGTGCAGTGCTTGTGAAGGCGTGTGTGTGACTATGTATTTGGTTTGTTAGCCTGCCCTTACAGATCAGAGTTGCTAGCATTATGATTTATAAGATAGTGTCTTTCTTGTGTGTGTGCTAGCAGAAACATCAGGAGGCACTAGAGGGGATATCACATTATTAGCATCCATCAGTGACAGAGAATAATGAGGCTAGATAATCTGGGTCAGTTGAGAGAAAAACACTTACACATACGCGTACACTCTCTTATTACCAGTGAAGACAAACATAGTGTTTTCTGCATTCTTCATTTAGAAACATTCTGCAGTCAAAGTTCTTCAGCCAAACTCAACATTCAACTAATATTTCACAGAATCAGATTTGGGGGTTGATTGTATGCAATATTAAATATTCTCAAAAAAGAACATGTGATGTTATCTGACAATCTATTCTTGTTGTGTAGTGTGTGTCAGCATGCACAGTGTGTTTGTTATTGTGATTTTGTGTGTTTGAGGCAGTTAAGTTGTGTGTTAAGGCAGGAGAAATGTTGTCTTCATTCTCCCCTCAGCCAGAGAATCTGCTCTTGGCCAGTAAGTGCAAGAATGCCGCTGTGAAGCTGGCTGACTTTGGACTGGCCATTGAGGTGCAGGGAGACCAGCAGGCATGGTTTGGTATGTAATCATTGCCATAGGAATGCAAACGTGTAGTTTGATTTTAATACATGCCCACACGACTCACATTTTGGACACTTTTACTTGTGTGTACTTGCTACTTTTAGAGTCTCATTTTAGTGGTGCAGCAGGAGTGTTTGAAAGAGTGTGTGCTTAACTATGTTTTACAGGATTTGCAGGGACACCAGGTTATCTGTCCCCTGAGGTGCTGAGGAAGGAGGCATATGGCAAACCGGTGGACATCTGGGCCTGTGGTAAATAAACTCAAATACAGTGACAAGCACATGCTAATTCTTAAGAGACAAAGAAATTACAACAGAGTTTTCTGTGCTGTGCTTCAAAACTAAGTGAGCTGCCTTGCTGTCTACTTCACCATCTACCTTAAGTAGATGGAGGGAAAAAACAAACAAACAAAAAAAAAAAAACAATTTAAACCAGCCCAAGAGGGTTTTCTGTTCTCAGCTTGTCTTTTTTTTTTTGGCCTGCCAGTTAAACCAGCTTGGCCAAGATAGATCAAGCAGACTAGGAAAACAGTTCTAGGCTGGTTTGCTTAGTTTTTTTTTTCAGTAGGGTCCTAAAAGGATGTTCACACACACAGAGATTTGCAGTGACGAAGACAGGAAGTCGTTCATTTTCAATGAGAGTCTGTGATTTTCAGTCGACAGACACAACACCAGTTAAACCTACTAGCAGACAACAGCACAGACTCTGCTGCCTCATCTACAGGAGTTGGACAATGAAACTGAAACACTGGCCAATGTAGTGTTGTAGGTTTCACGCCTATATATGGGCGGCCTGGCGGCCAATCTTCACTGATTTTACATTCCATCAGTTAGAGCAGAGTGTGAAGGTTGAATTAGCAGAGCAATGCTACACCTGTACATAAAACATTGCAATCCACAAAAAATAATGGGAGACATATGAGAGTTTAAAAGAGGACAAATTGTTGGTGCGTGTCTCGCTGGCTCATCTGTGAACAGGACAGCAAGTCTTTGTTGTGTATCGAGAGCTATGGTATCCAGGGTAATGTCAGCATACCACCACGTAGGACAAACCACATCCAACAGGAGTAAATGTCAATGAAAGAGGAAGCTGTCTGAATGGGATGTCCAGGTACTAACCCGGAATCTATCCAAAAAACCACAGCTGCCCATCTCACTGCAGAATTAAATACGCACCTCGACTCTCCTGTTTCCACCAGAATGGTTTGTCGGGAGCTCCACAGAGTCAATATTCATGGTCGGGTTACTGTAGCTAAATCTTTGGTCACTTGTGCCTGTACCAAATGTCGGTTTCATTGGTGCCAGCATGGAAAATCTTGGGCTGTGGACAATGTGAAACATGTATTAATGTCAGTCCACCTTCACTGTCTTCCCCACATCTGTGGGTCTTAGGGTGTGGAAAAGCCCCAAAGAGGCTTAACGCCACGGGAGTAGAGTAAAGCCCAGGGGGTGGATCATGCATGGTTTGGGCTGCAATATCATGGCATTCTCTACTGTGCTTGGTAGGCACGTCACTGCCAAGGACTACTGAACTATTCTGGAAGACCATGTGCACCTAATAGTTCAAACATTGTACTCTGAAGGAGGTGCCCTGTATGAGCATGATAATGCATTAATACACACAGCAAGACTTGTGACAGAATGGTTTGATGAACATGAAAGTGAAGTTGAACATCTCCCATGGCCTGCACAGTCACTAGATCTAAATATTTTTGAGCCACTTTGGGGTATTTTGGAGGAGCAAGTCAGAAAATGTTTTCCTTCACCAGCATCACATAGTGACCTGGCCACTGTTCTGGAAGAGGAATGGCTCAAAATCCCTCTGGCCACTATGAAGGACTTGTATCTGTCATTCCCAAGACGAATTTATGCTGTATTGGCCACAAAAGGAGGTCCTACACCATAATAATAAATGATTGTGTTCTAAAACCAGGTGTTTCAATTTAACTGTCCAACCCCTGTATTTTATAATACTTTTAAGTATAGTACAAATTATATAACCTGGCAGCACCGTATAGCTGCATATACTGTATGGAACAACCTTAAAGATGCTGCTTATGTATGCACCACTTGGAACAGAATTATTATTATTTGTTAATTATTCTCTATTAAGGTGTGATTCTGTACATTCTTCTGGTTGGGTATCCACCTTTCTGGGACGAGGATCAGCACAAACTTTACCAACAGATCAAAGCTGGAGCTTATGATGTGAGTTTACATCATTTCAGTTTTGTGGTTCACTCCCCCTCACCTTCCCTTCTATATCACAACCTTTCATTCTTCTGATTAACATTTGCCCTCAATGTTTTTTCAAGTATGTACTGAAGGATGCACTTCATGAATATACAGTCCTCAGTGCAGTTTCAACACGTGTCCCGTCTGATGTACTTGTGACATTTTGATGTTCCCACTCCATGTAGCTTGTGCAACATATTTGTCTTATAAAAGTTTTATAAGCAAGAGTGTTCATAAGAGATATTTTCTTTAGTAGAAGCTACAGCAATGAAAAGTGTTCAAGAAATTGTATTACCATGTGTTTGAGTTTTGGCCCGCCTCTCTGCTGCTGGTACTGGTTTGTCTAGATTGATATTTGTTCAGATTTAAGTTATTCTATGAAAACAGTATAATTTTAGTCTACATTTGATGAAACAAACAAATTCCACTATTATGCAAATATATTCATTAAAATTTAAGTGTAGACATATTCTAATGGTGTATATACTTTTTATTACTAAGATTAACTTTTTTGGTAACACTTTACAATAAGGTTCATTAGTTAACATTACTTAACATGATCTAATAATGAACTGCACTTCTACAGCATTTATTAATCTTTGTTAATGTTAATTTCAACATTTACTAATACACATTTACTAATACTTTAACAGGTGGTTTATTTCTGTAAAGTAAGATTTTTCTTAGAGATGCATAAATTATAGAAACTGCAGTTTCCAACAGGTGGTTTATTTGATGCAGTGCAGCGCTTGTTGACAGATCAAAGTTTTGCAGCTGTAGCTTATGAATATATCTGAATAATAGAATAATAGATTTTTATTTCTCTGGTAGTTTCCATCTCCAGAATGGGACACAGTTACTCCTGAAGCCAAAAACCTCATCAATCAAATGCTGACCATAAACCCTGCCAAGAGAATTACTGCACAGGAAGCTCTCAAACACCCATGGGTCTGCGTACGTAATCTCCGACGTGCACATGCAGACATGTAAAACACTTATACAAATACAGCAAAACGCAGGTCTAGATACAGTAAAAATCGTTTCCCTGTTTGTTTCTATAGCAACGCTCTACTGTGGCTTCCATGATGCACAGACAAGAGACTGTGGAATGCCTGAAGAAGTTCAACGCCAGGAGGAAACTCAAGGTGTGTTTCATGGTCACACCCAAACATGCTCACTCAATTTTATGAATACATCTGAATAATAGAACATTACATGCACAGAGGTTATATTTCCTCTCTCTCCTCACAGGGGGCCATCCTCACCACCATGCTTGTGTCACGGAACTTCTCTGGTAAGTCACTCGGTTGTGATGAATCTGGATATTAACCCTTTGAACGGTTTTGATTGACAGCTGAATTGACGGATCTGTGTGTTTTCTGATTAATCTGTTCTGTGTATGTTTGCGTGGGTCTCCAGGAAATCGTCTGTGTGTCTTTAAGATCCCCACTCCGTCTTGATGTGCTTTGTTGTCTGCTGTCTGCCAAAGAAATGTTCTAAGTCTCTTCGTCTCAGTAAAAGTGACTTGTGGGCAAGACTGTCAATGCTATACAGGGTTTATATATTTATGCACAGATTTTGTGGCCCTAAAAAGTATTGTGACACTTAGGTTGCACTTAAAATATTTGAATGTCATTGTATTAGAAACTAAACCAAATGGCACCTGAAAACAAATGATGCTAGACAGCCCCTCTTCGCAGTTTACAATTGTTGAACACAACCGAAAAATCAGCAAAATTACTTTTTCGCGTTCCTTCATTATTCGCCATTTAACAGCAAAACAATCACAAGAAGCGTAAAACTGCTTAAAGTTAGCACATTAGTGTGATAAACATGTCACACATGCTTGAATGGCCAAATACACACAAAGTTGTTTAAAAGTAGTGTGGCTGAATTTGTTAAAACAAAAATAAACGAGCTTTCTGCATTTTTTCTATTGTATATCATGCTTAAACGTGATATCCTAGTTTCCACAAGATTTTGGTAATTACTGCCACAAAACCAGTGTCTTTGATCGGAAAAAATATCCTTGTTGTAATGACTCGAGTGTTTCTCAGAACTAACTTAAATTTTTGGATAAATTACTTTTACCAATTACTTTTACCCAACTACCTCTTCAGTCAGTTTTATTGAATGTTTCAATGTCTCAGCAGAATAACCACAGGTGTAGTTCATCACTATGAACATGTTCCAGTAACATTTGACAACCAGAAATTGTACAGATATTTTTAAAGGTATTGTCTACACTTAAAAATTAAAATTTTGTCATAATTTACTCACCCTCATGTTGTTCCAAAATTTACATTAGGGCCGCTTGATTATGGCAAAAATCATAATCACGATTTTTTGGGCAGTATTGTAATCATGATTATTAAATATGATTATGAGTGGGCCATATGACCAAAACCTTATATGATATATATATATATATATATTTGCTGGAAGTTAGGTTGCTATGACATCTAAATTTTAGATACCAGCAATTTTCACAATTCTCGATACCAGTTTTGATACCACAGCAGAATACTCTGTAAGTACTTACTTACTAATGTAAGTAAAAATTTATTTATTTATTTATTTATTTTGAAAATAAGTAAACCGTCAGTTATACAATAAAAACAAAAAAGCAAATTACAAACAATAGGACATTGCATGAAAAACTTAAAATACTGTTTCATTTCTATCTTTTTTCAGCTTACAGCGTACTACAGAAATTGAATAATCAAATGTAAATAAAACAGCATAGTTTTCACTGTAAGAATTAAACTTGCTTTGATTCTTATCAGAGCTAGAAAAGTCCTTCAGTCAATAGCAGTAAGTGATTTTCCCTTTGTCTTTTGTTGTTTGATTAATACTAAGGGCACAGACAGCAGAAAGTTGGCTATATTAGGCTGCTGTCACTTTAAAACCAAATGCAATCCAATGTACTGCTACACGTTCTATTTTTTCCCAGCTGTTTACATTCTCTTAAGACATAACCAACTGGGTTTACACACATTCATATCGAAAATGCAAATTTTTAGGTCTGTTATTTTAAAAAAACGTATGTTTCTAATAAGTAGATGAGGTTTAGCATGTATGCATGCACAGTATACTTTGTAGAACAAAGCGTCCAAGTATTGTCAAGTTATGTTTACCACAGACATTATTTTACTCATAAATTGAAAAACCCCATAGGAAAAATGTTCTTCCTACTACGGAACATAAAAGAAAATGTTTTTGAAGTACGTTGGGAACCAGACATATCTAGTGTAAGGACATTCATACATTTTAAAGTGTGGTTTAAGTGTCCACATACTTTTTGGGACCACTCTCTCTAGTCTCTGTATACATTTACTCTCAGCCCACCACCTATTTAGTATCCTTTCCTCTCCATCTCGCAGCTTGCGGTTTTCATGTAGCTCTGACCTCACAGATATCATACATAATTTAAAATAGCATGCATTTGTAGGTTTCTCCATGAACATATAATCTCTCTCTGTCAATTCTCTTTAATTTGATCTCCTTAATGGAAATTCAAGTAGTTACAGTAGCACTTTTTGCCTCCTGATCTCATCTGTGATGCCAGGGCTTTGCTTTTAACCGCTTCAGATGATGGTCCAACAGAGGACGTTGATAAATATGTGTGATTTTGAATGTTAGGATAGGAGGGATGATTCCCTCTGAGTCAGAGTCTTATCTTTGTTGTACGTTGGTTGAAATGACAGTATGGCTCTTGTTTGAGTGGGGATCATTTTGTTACAAGCCACCTGTCTCTCAAAGAAAAAAAAAATGGTTTGACGTGTTCTTATAACTGACAGTTTCTTCTCCCATAGACTAATAAATGGTTCTCTTTCACTCTGCCCCCTTTCCTCTTCCCTCTCTCTCTCTTTGTTCCTCCCTCTCATTTTGTTTGTGATTGTGTGTGGGTGGGTATGTGTGTGTCTGTGTGTATGGACGTACACACTCCTGTGTGTGTTAGTGGGTAGCAGGCAGACCACGGCTCCCGCCTCGGTCACTGCGGCTGCGGCTGCAGTAGCCGCGGCGGCAGGCACCACTGCAGGGCTGGTGGAACAAGGTAGCGCCGCCCTACAGGGCCCAATTCCTCTGCCCCTTTCTGTCTGAACACTCCTCTACATATTCCTCCCATTCTCTTATTCTCTATACACAGTACACACCACTGTTTTTCCTTTTCCCTCTCATTTTTCTTTTCCTTTAACATATACTTTTTGTTTTCCTTTCCATTTCCTGTCATTTTTTACTTTTACCTTTATTTCCCTTTTCATTTCCCATATCAGTTCCTTTTCTTTTTCCTGTTTCCTTTTCCATTTCTTTCCATTTTTATTTTGCCTTTTCCTTACCCTTACCCTTCACTTTCCATTTTCCTTTTCATTCCACTTTTACTTTGTTTTCCTTTTTATTTCCAGTTCTTTTTCTTTTGCTGTTTCCTTTCTCCTTTTTCATTTCCCATTTCCTTTTCACTTCCCATATTATTTCCTTTTCTGGTTTCCTTTTTTCTTTCCATTTCCCTTTTACTTTCAATTTCTTTCTTTTCCTTCCCTTTTCCTTTTTCTTTCACTTTTACTTTGTTTTCCTTTTAATTTCCTGTTCTTTTTCTTTGGCCATTTCCTTTCTCTTTTCCTTTTCCTTTTTCATTTCCCTTTTTTTTTTTTTACTTCTCTAGTCATTTCTTTTACCTTTACATTTTCTTTTTCCATTTCCTTATTTGATTAATTTAAATTTCTGTTTAATTTTTCCTTTTTTCCATTTCTTTCATCCTTTTTTTTTTTTTTTTTTTAAAGAAAGAAACATTATATTTTGCCCCCCCATGCCCCCGTTATTTCCTCTGTCATTCACTAATCCATGATTGTCTCTGCATGGGGCTAAAGCATGCATGATGACTCACCCTCTACCTGTCTTTCCTGCTGTTTATTCTTTTCTTTCTTGTCATCCACACTTTAGTGTCATTATTCACCTTATTTTTCTTCTAGTTCATGTCTGATATCATATGTAGCCACTTACTGGCCCTCTCAACTGTGTGTCATCATCACTGTCATCATCATTTCATTAATTTTTTATTTATTTCACAGAGGATCTACACCAAGATCCCTGCATGATGAATGTGTTTTTCCCTCCTACTCTCCTTTTTTGAGTCCTGTTCTCTCCATCATTTCTTCCTTTCATATGTGCCATAAATCACTGCCTCTGACTTTTTTTTTTTTTTTGGTTTATTCTTATCCTCCTCCTCCTCATCACTTTTCTTTGCCATTTTTATCTGACACCCATAAGCCATCTTCACTTCCATCCTCTGTATTCCTCCTTCCTTCCTTTACTCTGTCTTTTAATATGGTCTGTGAAGTTGAAGTTCACCCCTGTTTCCGGGGGTGGAACAGTCTGCCTGCTGTTGTGCTGAATGCTGCATGGGAGGTTGAACTAATGCATGTACACTAACTTGGGGGTGTGATGGGCTGAATGGATCTTGTGCACTTGTGCATGGTCAAAGCTTCTTGACAACTGTACTCACTATTTCAAAATGTTTTTTGTTTTTGTTTTTGTTTTGTTTTTTCTAAAAATAGTCTTTAGACTTCTTAACCAGCATTTCATATTTACTTGAATCAAAAGGATGTAGAATTGTGTAGAATTTCTATTAACATTAATTAGAAGTACTGGATCCACAATATGAGAACACATGAAAACAATATCTCTTTTTGTTCCATATTGGTGCCGTAGTGAGTATACAGTTGCAGTACATTATTTTACAGGGTTTAGCTTAGAGCACTAGGGTTTAGCCTACACTTTGTACTTAAAATGTTAAACATTATAGTTGTAGTTTGATCAAGAACATTTAATTTTGAATCTTTTTCGTGCTCCTTACTTCAACGATTCTTTATTCATTGCATCTCCTCCAGAACTGATAGCTAGAATATCAATCATTGCTAATCTGTCACAAAACAAATAAATGCCTGAGCAATCTGCTCAAACAGCTAAATGTAGTCATTTTGAGGTCCTGTTTTCACTTGAAGTGTGTTTTATTATATTTAATTACTGTAGACTATTTGACAGCATGACCTTTGTTATACTAATAGTCAAATGTCAGGACACACATAAGCTGAGTTATGTTTGCTGTGAAAAGAACATTTTATTTAATGTTTTTTTTGTGACCACCAGATAGTGAAGTAAAAGCTGATGACAAAATTCAAGATAATTTTGATTTGTTTAACATTTTCTTGGTCACTGCGTTATTCCCACACATTTGCACAGTTTTTTCATAGTTTTGATAACTATTAAGGGACTTTTACACCAAGAATAACTATAACTATAAAGTTTTACAAATCGTTCTAATTCTATGAGAACAGGATCCACACCACAGCTATAACAATAACGACATAGAGGAATAATATTGTTGGAATCACTTTCAGAATTTTTTTTTCAGCTGATGAATGCAAAAACATCGAAAGCCAATCAGAATCCAACTGGCTTTAATGACCTTAAGCATTTCAAGTGGCAGGCAACATAACAGCAGCGCGCACTTATAATAAACAAAACATCTTCCATTGGTATGGACGCTAATATAGTTATTCTTATAGGTCTTTTTATAATGATCATTTTTGGTGTGAACGCCCCATTGTCCTAATATGAATTTTGTCTAGACTTTTTACTGGTTGTTTTATGAGTAGGACTGGAACGTACACCGTAGCTAAAAATTTATAGATATATTTAGCTTTTTGATGATGTTCAGTATATGTCTTGATTTTTTTTTTTTTTTCTGAAATGGTTTAAAAAAGTGTTTTTCTGTCAGTGGAAAAATCTTTTCAACAAAACAGCCATTGACATTTAAGCTTAGAGGAAAAAAATGTGATTCATTAGAATTTGTTGATTTATCCAAACAGCTGTTCTGGAGGAGAAGCCAGTGCTGTTATTTTGCCATTTGCCTTCTTGACAGGGCAGAAAATGATTCAGGTTTAGATGTTTTTCAGCTTTTCCTTTTCCTGTTTTTTCTTAATGCATCATGAGTTGAGGTAGAAGGGTTGAGCTGGTACATTGAGCGTGTGCTGTGGCTCAATGTGAAGGCTGTGCTTCATATTTGATGCTCCCTCCACATGCCTGCAATCAAATATTTATGTAGTGCTGCCTCTCTCTGTTGTCCTTCTACTACCCTCAGCCTGAGCAACCAGACTACTGCGCTATAGGCAGTTACACTACATATAGGACTAATATCTGAATCATTGCGAATCCTCTTATTTGACTTTAATACAGTGCATATAAGAGAATCCATTTATAATATATACAAGTATGTGGATACCCACTTCTAATTAATAAGCTTGACTGTTTCAGTGGAAGCTGTTCTAACAGTAAAGGGGGATCAACTGCATATTAATGTCCATAGTTCTAGGATATTGAACTAGTACTAGGATATTGGCTTTTTACTAGTACTTACAAAGCACATATTAAAGGGTTAGTTTACTCAAAAATGAAAATAATGTCATTTATTATTCACCCTCATGTTGTTCTACACCCCGTAAGACCTTCGATCATCTTCGGAACACGAATTAAAATATTTTTGATAAATCCGATGGCTCAGTGAGGCCTCTGTTGCCAGCAATGTCACCGAACTTCTCAAGATCCAGAAAGGTACTCAAAACATATTGTACATGTGAGTTCAGTGGTTCTACCTTAATATTATAAAGCGACAAGAATACTTTTTGTGCGCCAAAAAAACAAAATAACGACTTTTCAACTATATCTAGTGATGGCGATTTCAAAACATTGCTTCGAAGCTTTACAAATCTTTTGTTTTGAATCAGTTGTTGCTGGTAATAGAGGCCTCACTGAGCCATTGGATTTCATCAAAAATATCTTAATTTGTGTTCCGAAGATGAACGAAGGTCTTACGGGTATAAAACGGCATGAGGGTGAGTAATAAATGACATTATTTTCATTTTTGGGTGAACTAACCCTTTAATGCCTTATTTTGTATGATCATATTCTACATCCCTTAATCCTACCCAATACCTAAACTTAACAACTACCTTACTAACTATTATTAAGCAGTAATTAGGAGTTTATTGAGGCAAAAGTCATAGTTAATAGTTAGTTAATAGTGAGAATTGGACACTAATCTAAAGTGTGTGACCAAATATTTTCATATTTAATGTTACTATTTTCAAAGCAATAGAGAACAATTGAGGACTAGATTTTAGAGTAGTGGAACTGCTTATACAAAAACAGCCTGGCACAATCGTATTTGCCTGCTATTTTTTTGCTGAACCTTGTTTGAGCTGACTCTGGCCCTGCAAAGTAGATAAACTCTGAGAAAAATGATGACTGTACTGAAAATAAGTTGACATACTTTTTTTTCTTGGCCCCATATACAGCTCCATAGACAGTCTTTTAGCTCCACCATTCATAGAAACAACACAAGAGACTCTGGTTTTTTGACCTCTTCTCCACTGCTCTCTCTTTTTCTCTCCATTCTTTCTTCCTCTCTTTCTCTTGCTCTCTGTGTTAATGGCAAGGTAAGGAGTTCCACTCACTCTAGAGTATTAGATGTTACTTCACTACTCCTGCTCTTTGTACAGGGACGCATGCTCATTTCCTCTCACTGATCTCTTTGGGCTACCAGATGGATGGATTGGTGGCCCAGATACAGTTCTAGGTGGATCTATGTCAAATTCCAACCTTGAGTGACCCTGTTCTTTGAATTATGACCAGAAATACTCTGGTTGTGCAACCTTTTGTTATGTATCTATTTCATTTTTAATACGTAATGTCAGCCCATGGCATCCACTAAACAGTCTTATTGGTGATGAAGCTGTATCTGTTGTATCTTTTTACAGTCTTTTTGCTGAACTGATCTGACGAACACTATCTAGAACAGTATCCTATCTAGAGAAGTGTTAAGATACCCTTCAAAATGTGTAGTAGGGATGGGTGCAAGTACCAGACTGCACAGGAATTCAATTATGTAAACACATTTGTTTCATAACTCGATTTGATTGAACTTCTATTTGAAGACGTTTCACTGATTCATTTGAAATCCAGTGACAGCTATACACAAATGTACCAAAAAGGCATTGTTTTTTTTTTGTTTTTGTTTTGTTTGTTTTTTTAGCATCATTTTTGCAGTATGAGTACTTAAGCATAGAAAAAGATCAAAAAGGCCCATCTCTATGCTTAACCTGAGAAATATAGCTTAAAATCTTTTCTGTGCTTTATTAATAGTCTAACCAACTTTGGCTGTGAGGGTCTTTGAGCAAACAGACATGCCAAATGAGTTTGATGTGGGTGTGATGGTGTTATTGTGGTTCAATGCAGAAATAAAAAAGTTATTTGAATGAACTGCTTCAAAGGTGCATGCATAGTTGCTCAAGAGAATATAAAATGGTACCAGACCAACAATGACAGTGATTGTGTCAGATGCTTTTACAGTGTTTTTAATACGTTGTTTTGTTAATACGTTGTGCTCTCCATGATGTTGTAAAAACGCTGAACATTTTTTTTTTCATATATATTTTTCGTGTAATTTGATTGAAAAGTTTCTCGGTCAACTAATCTGTTTTAGAAACTGGCTGAACCTTACATTTTAAATGCTGAACCTTATTTTAAATGTTTAGTTGTTTCTCTGATAAGGAATCAGATATAAATTTTTATTAATTAGACAATGGGGAACTGTTCAGTCAAAACGGTCATCGCTTTATAATAAATGTTTTAAAGTCATTATTAATTTTATATAATACTTAATAGAGCATTACTTTTTGGACAATCAAATAGGTATAATGAAACATTGAATTACATTTAATTTCATATATGCTGCAGTTCAAAAGTGGGGTCTGTATGATTTTTAAATGTTTTTAAAGAAGTCTCTTATGCTCACCAAGACTGCATTTATTTTGTAATTGATTCCTGTGATCAAAGCTGAATTTTCCAGTCTTCAGTGTCACATGATCCTTCAGAAATCATTCTAATATGCTGATTTGGTGATCAAGTAACATTTATTATCAATGTTAAAACGGTTGTACTGCTCAAAATTTTGTGATACTTTTTTTTCAGAATTCTTTGGTGAATAGAAAGTTCAAAAGAGCAGCATTTATTTGAAATAGAAATCTTTTGTAACATTGTAAATGCCTTGTTGAGTAAAAGTATTAATTTCTTTAAAAAAAAATCATACTGAAAGATTTTTGAACAGTAGTGTATATTCATATTTAAATCTACTATGAATGCTGATCTAGTAAGAATTATATAATATATTGTTAATGACTCATTAATGAAATTTATTATAAAGTGGTAGAAATCTGGCTGTATCAGTCTGAATTCTGAGTAGGCCAACACAGAATGTTACAGAAAGTTCTTGAGATTTCTGCAAAATTTGAATGCCTGTCATTCATAAACTTTTGAAAATCCCCAGGCTCTTTTGAACTTGTTTATTAAATGTTTTGGCTGATTTATGTATTTAGTTACCAGTAGTGGCTTAGTGCTCTCAGCCATCTTTAACACATTTTACCATGTTTAAAACCATTCCATACAATTCTTCTCCCAAAATGAGTGCAGAACCAAAAATAAGTCTGCAGATTCCATCTGGGCCTAGTTATGCTGTACAAGATTATTAGTATGATTAATACCTGCAGTGTTGTTTGATTTTTAGGAACATTGCCCTGGGTAAATTGCTTGTCTGGCGGGTTAATTGACATTTTGTAATATGTAATATAATGTGGCTGATTTAACTTCTCTCTCTTATTTCCTCCCATTGTAGCAGCCAAGAGCTTGTTGAACAAAAAAGCAGACGTTAAGGTAAGATCTGTTGAACTTCTGACCACTATGACCCAGACATGACCATATGGTTTCTTAGTACCTTCTCTATTTTCACTACTCAGTCTTTCCGCCCTGCTATTTTACTGGCAATTCTATCAGTGCTTGCTGTGTGTGTTTAGAGTGTGTTCTCTATTGCATGATTGTGTTGTTTTCATACATAAGTGTTGTCAGTTTATATTATGTTTGAAGTGTGTGTGTGTGTGTGTGTGTTAGAACAAGAATATCTGAAAGTGTGACCACTGACACCTAAAATCACCTCACTAAACTATATTTAAATATCGTTCAAATTAAGTCTAGTCAGCCTCTCTCTTCAAAACTGATTTCACCTTACTGATAGATTCAAATACTAAGAGTTTAACACTAAGGGCCAGATTTACTAAGACCTTGCGCCAACACAAACCCTCTTTTGGTGTTAAAAAAAACTACTGTTAGGATTTACTAAAAACACGCATTGAAGAAATAGCGCTGAAAAGGCATGGACAAAGTTATTTTTGTGGCTGACCTTATTGCATATGCATTTGTAGGAGTTTCCCTTTCATTCGCAAAATTTATCGGAGGAGAGTATTTAAATGAATCATGGAAAGTGATTTACTTAGGTTTGCGCTATTCAATTTACTGGTATTTGTGGCATTATTTACCGCCCAAAAAATCCGAAATCACCCCCTATACCCTCATTCGCTATTCCCTACGTTGGTTCACTAATACGGTACACTTGAAGGAGTGACTGAAAGTGAATTCGGACACTGAGTGAACCAGAAGGGCTGCTGCTTTTGCATAGTTTGTGCTTGATGTTTTATAATTATTTGAAAATTAGAAAAATGGCAGCTCCAGTAGTAAGATGAAAGATTTTATCTTGAATTTTGTCATGGAAATTATGTATAAACCTTAGATAAACAATTTAATAATCAATTTAAAATGAATTTATACCTGTAATTTATTACGCTGTACGCCATGGACGTGTGGTTTGTAAAATGAATGAATGAATGGATGGATGGATGGATGATTAAGCTGCAGGCGGCAATCTTCTGGCGAGACGCAGGAATTCATTCACCGCACGACTCTCACAGTGCATTATGGGTATTCTCTAGCCATTGAGTGTACATCAGTTGTACACTCATTATTGCGTTGCATTGTGGGATTGAATGAGCGCACTTGATAATGTCCAATAAGGTTTCGGACACCACTAAAAATGGCTGTTCCCTCAAATAGTGCCCTATTTAAGGGTATAGGGGAGGATTTCAGACACATGTGTCTTAAACAAAACGCTAATTTGCACTGCTCTTGGTAGAATGCGTTGGTCATTATGGATATGATCCAGCTCCGTCTGTGTTCTTTAATTTTCACGTCGTCAGTAGATCACGCACAGAACTTTCTGCTTTTTTGGATGCTAATTTGCCCTGTTTAGTAAATCTGGTCCTAAGAGTTTAAATTAGCTTATCTTGAAACTGCACTTTTCCATGTAATGAAAGCAGACGGTGACCAATGACTGTCAAGTATATGACTTGTACACTATATTACTACTCCTCCAAAGCCTTTGTCTGTCAGTTCTTCATACAAATCTGTCATATATCTTCAGAAGACTTGTAATATAGCTCATTTATGGCCTCCAAATAATTTTTGATCCTTTTCATCTTTGACAGCCAATGGTCACCATCCACATTCAATGTAAGCAAAAGAGCATCATCTTTTGTTGTTCTATAAAAATAAAAAAAAAAGTAAAACAAAACACAAGTTTGGACTTGCATGAGGATGAGTAAATGCCTATCCCTGATTTAAAAGCAAGATGTAAATATATTAGCTACCTTTAACACATTTTCCCATAGTTAAATCCATCCCGCAGGGTTCCACACATTAGTGTGAAAATGTAAAAATAGCATGTGGATTACGCAATGAGCTTTTGCGTTGAGTATTACGCTGAATTTGCCAGGCTCTTTATCAGTCATAAGAGCTTGGAAATTTACATTTATTTAGCTACCAATAAGAGCTACCTTTAACACACTTCCATATATTTCAATCCATCCCACAGGATTCCACAAATTTGTGCAAAAATGTAAAAATAACTTGCAGATTATTCAATGAACCTCACAATGAGAATTTGCTGGGCTCTCTAGCAGTCATAAGAGTGTGGAAAATAAGGTGTTACCAAACACCGTAACAAGCTCTATTTAGTCATGGAGCCAGCGATACCACTGAAAGATGAGACGAAATGAAAGTTTTATTTCCGTCAGCGCCTGTGGACGTGTGGGAGACGTTTAGGAGAATGATATAACGACGACGGCTGTGATGTCATTGAGGAATCTATGGAATCTTCCATAAGAGGCAGAGTAATGTGATTCATGAAATGGGATTTTCAGAGATGAACTGCACATAGCACTTATAGGAGTGTTTGTAGACACACACTCACACACATTCTTACCTGTTTCTACCTCACAACCCACCTCTGTGACTCACACCTGCTGTCTCCGTGTGTATGTATATACATGTGTGTGTGTTTGAGTGGAGAAATAGTTCAGCGGGGAATGTGACTCTGGTTCCAAGAATAGCCGTGAGTCTGAAACCCTGGAAACTCTGAGACGAAAATAGCAGCACATCGCTCCTCTCATCGCCTAGCAACAGGCTCCCCCATGTCCTTCAGCCATTTTAAAACATTTCTTCTGTCCTTTTCATAATTACTTTAATCTCTCCTTCCTTCACCTTTATGCTCTGTCTCCAATGATCATGCTGAGCTGCTCTTTATTTAGTTTCTGTCACTATTTTTCAAATGAACTGAAGCTGACTTCCTTACTTTGTGTCTAAATCTTTGCTGTAACGCTGGTTATGTAATTCTGCTTTAGAATTGGAGGCGTTTTTTTTTTTTTTTTTTTTTTTAAATACGGCAGTTGCAGCGACTGGAAGTTGCACTGCTGCGTTTTCAACCAAAGTGCTTCTGAGAACATTCTGTGCTTAATATAACTCGTTCTTGGCTGCCCTTTTTTTTAGGACAAAAAATATCACTGAACCGCACAGACTGTGCTTGCTTCCTCTCTCAACATCCCTGCCTGTCCTTGCACATCATTCCCACTTTGTGTAGCTCCTACGTTGTTTTCCCTGCTCCAGGTTCAGGACCAGATTATCTCAGAAGAGTAATTGTCATGTCTCGAACAAGTGACCCTGGATCAGTTAACTTTGTTTACACTGATCATTCCTCAAGTGCACTTCAGCTATTCTTCTGCTAGTAGCATGTTTCTCTCTCCTTTTTCCACTTTTCTCGTTCCTTCACTTGACCCACCCCTTCCTTGTTCCTCTTCCTACAATTTTCCTGTTGTACAGAAGAACCTTCAAGTCTACATATTGTCTTGCTCTGAACCCAAACCTTCACATAAACCCCAAAATAATTCTTCAGATCATTTTCTTTGACTGCATCGGAGATCTCCTTCCAATGCCTTTATCTTCACCCCAGATGAAAACAGTTATCAAACAGGCCAACAGCTACTTTTTTATATAACGTCTCACAGTTTCCTGCATTTTTCACACTTCTCTCCCTCTCATTCTCTCTGTAGAAGCGGAAGTCGAGCTCTACCATTCAGTACATGGTGAGAATCTTGTTTCATTTACACCCTTCTATTTTCCTTTTTCTTCCTCTTCTTGTACCTCCACCTACCAGCTAATGTGCAACATTTTCCTCTAAATTCGTACTTCAGATCCTGCATTTCTGTGGGAAATAATGCAATGATGGCCAGTATAAAACATACTCAGTTTTCAGATTTATGTTTCTATTTACAGTTCTTTTAGCTTGTTTTTTACTGTTCATCAAATCTTGGTTCCTAGTCTCAGCCTTACAGACCGCCCACACTTCATCCACTGAGCACCTGATTTATATTATCTGGTCTGTCTGTCTTTAGCAGTTTCTGAGGGAAGAGGTCAGTTCACATAAAGAATAACTATAACGATAACTATATTAGTGTACACACCGATGGACAATAATGTCATTTATTGTAAGTGTGTGATGCAGTTATTTCTTTAAAAGCTAGAGCTCTTTAATGTTGGGTGGATTCTGATTGGCTCCCAATGTTTTCATTGTTCATCAGCTGGAAAAAAAAAAAAAATAGTTCTGATAGTGATTCCAATGATATTGTTCCTCTGTTTCATTATCGTTATAGTTGTGGTATAGACTTTGCTATTCTCATAGATTTCGAAAGATTATTAAAGCTATATAGTTAAGGCTCTGATATTCTCACAGCAATTTTTTTTTCTTCACTTAGAGCTAAAAAGAAGTATGCAAACAGCAGTTAAGAAAGCATTTGATCATAGCAATGTGGATATGTTTGCACTAGCTCTGCAATGCTGGCCCTACATTCAAATTTTTAAGAGAAAAAAATGCCAATTTATCATATTGACCCCTACTGTTGACTTAAGACAGGTGTTATGAATTAATACAGTTGACTCACCATTTAAAAGAGGAACTTTCTTGCTTTGGCTGCTGCAAATTCTTAAATTATCTTGGAGTAATCCAATTTGCAACTGATTTTTTGCTCAATTTGACCATTCGCAAAGAGCCACCCTTTAGTTACTGTTGCTATGTCCGACAAGACATGACTCTCTCACACCACACATCATGTTCCCACAGAGTGAAAAATACATCGCGGAGCAAAGAGAACACTGACAACGCGTCAACAGACAAGACAGTGCAGGTTACTTTTGATATTAAACAATTTTTTAAAGAAATTTAAACAACAAATACTGTTTTGAGGCTCTTTAATGTGTCGTGACAGATCGCTGTAGCGCCTCAGTTCAAGTGGCTCTTAAACCGATCATCTCTTCCTACTAGTTAATTTATACCATCAAATAAACATGAATGAACATCAGAAGGAATGTTGTTTCAACCACAGAAAGATGTCAGTACACAACATTTTTCGAGTTCAAGTCCACTGACGTTAATCTATTAAACTCCCCTGACTGCTTTGTCGGACATAATGGCGTATTCGGTGTTATGATTGGTTAGATTGCCTGTCAATCAAACTCCCAGCGAAGACATTATCGATCGTGCTCCTCATGATGAGGTGCCCTCTAGTGGTCTGGCACCCTGGGCAATTGCCCAGTTTGCCCAGCACTTCCACCGGCCCTGAGAGTGAGTAATTAATGACCCTTTAAAGTATATTGGGGCCTTTATCGTTGTTGATACAGTTGTCATCTTTGGTGTGATCGGGCCTTAAGGCACACATCTAGTCTTGATTATTTTATATAAACTTTTTCAGATAAACCTGCCCCTAAATGGCACATAAAAACTAATTGAACAGAGATTGGTTGCTTTACATGTCAATCAGACAGTCTCAGAATTTTTAAGTGGGCTGTTCTTGGCCTGAACAAACAGTGGACAAGACTTGTTGCAGATTAGTCAGAGGCCAGGCTTTGTGAGACCACTTTAACCCTGTAAATGTGTCCCACTTTCTTGTTTAGTATTTTCTGATCAACACTTTGTTCCTCCTTCCTGCTGTTCTTTACTTGGTTTGAATGATTTTGGCCAACTCTCATGGACATCACGGATCTCTTATATCTCATTCAACATATTGGTAATTGGATGTATTTGAGCTTTCCAAAGCAGGTTTAGGACAGGCCTTACTGTTCATACACAGGTAGGCAGTGGAATAAACATGCAGAGTAACACCCTCTGATTTCCTAGTTCCTGCTTATGTCTGATGATCCTACTTGTGTAAATCCCAAGCGTTTGACTGCAGCAAACCCTCATACAGTATCTGCTTGCTTCCCCAACTTATATTTATTTGCAGGATTGACGCTTATGTTCTTGATGCTCAGGTTTTTGTTTTCTTATGAGTGGGTCCCATAAGAGGATAACATTTCTGGTTATCCCTCCCGACGATATCCCCGTTTACTTGGATAAAGTTGGACTTCCATGGAGATCCATGACCTACTGCAATAAGTTTTTGGGAATTGTTAATGAATTCTGCTAGCCATCAAGTGGTCCAGTAATCAGGAACAGTATGTATTTGAATGTGTATGTGTGCCCATAGTGCCAAAGTCACTTTATGACGTGTTTGTGCTTGTGTATGTGGGTTTATTTCATGTTTGTGAGGGTCCAGTAGTTGTGAGCTGCTGCTCATTCATCTCTCTTGACCATACCTCCCGCACATAGGCACATACTGTACTAACAGCACTTCTCGCATGAGTGCCTGAGCTGTGTGAGGGAAAGAGGACCGTTAACGACCTCAAAACCACTGCAGGCTATAGACATGAGGCCTGAGGGACCCAGAATACAAATAAACACCCATAGCTAATCCGCCTCTTCATGTAATGTGGCTAATTGGTATAATGGATTAGTTTAGGAAACCTAATTGGCGAAAAGCATTTTATGGACTTTAATAATGACCCTCCCTTCCCTCTCACTGCTAGAGAACATTGTGTCTCAAAGAATAATGCTGTTTTCGCGTAAACATGCAGCTGGCTTTACATCAATCAGTTACCTTAAAACAGATAATGACCATGCCTCTTGTGTTTGTGTCAGTATGATTGTGTAAATGTGCATGCTGATCTCTCCCTCATTCCTTCTTAATCTGACCCTTTCTTAACTGAACGTATGTTGTGTTTCCCTGCACAGCCCCAGACAAACAGCACCAAAAACAGCATAGTCACCAGTCCCAAAGGAAACCTCCCCTCTCCTGCACTGGTATTTACTTCTCTAATCCTTTTCTTTTCTTCGACTCCATCCTTTTTCCCCTTTGACTGTGAGTGTACCTGCATTCTTTAGTACATTGTTTTGTGAATATATTTTAGCTCTTTTGTATGTTTTGTCAGGTTTTTTTTTATTTTTATTTTTTTTGCATCTGGCTGCTCAATTTTAAGGTGGTAATAACATGAAATGGATATAAATGATAATATAAACACTAATATAGAATATGATTTGAGTAATCTTATATAGAAATGATCATTTAAATGTTTATAATGGAATGTTAAGAACTGGTGTTATATATATATATATATATATATATATATATATATATATATATATATATAATGATAGGATTTGGTCTTTGTAGGATTTTCAGGTTAATTGGGACAAAGTCCTATCTGCTTTTTCTCAAAAACTGCTGTCACATTTAAATAACATATTTCAAATAAGAAACAATCTGACATGAATGATGAACATCATTCACATTAATGATGAACGTTGTCCATATGCATTAATTTTGAGCAGTATATCAATTTGAAAAATAACAAAAGTCTTTATGTGAAATATATTTTTTTTTCTGAAACTCATGGCATTTGGTTTGATGACTAGTTATCTAATGCAATTACATTCTTGCAAGTGTTTCTGTGACCAAATGTCATATTTTTGGGGTCACTACACTGATAAAGGTCACAGTGTGATAATATTTGTGTTATATTTCTGTATTTGCACTGTGGTCAGTGAGCAGTGTCTAGGTTCTTTGCAGCATCACAATTAGGATCTGGATTGTTTTGAGGATAGAAGCTCCTTCTAGGGCTCTTAGAATGAGCCCTTAAACTGTTCTTACTGTTTCCTGGCTGCAGTGCTGAGAAGTTGTTTGGTTCACTGAGATCCTTAATCGTATTCCTCGCTTAAACCCACTGGGCCTAGTGTTGATATCAGTTGAGTTGAAAGTTAACAGTCCTGAGCAGTGCAGTTCCCATGTGTGCATGTGCATCTCAGAAAGTTCGAAGAACAGCATTTATTTGAAATAGAAGTTTTTGTAACATTCTAAATGGCTTGTGCCTGCTGATTACACTATATCATTATTTTTATTTGCAAATATCTCTTATAAAACATGTTTGTACGCAATGCTAATTGTGAAAGTGAAAGGAGGCATGTTTTGCGCGGAAAAAAATAACAATGACTTTATTTAAAGGGGTCATGAATTGAGAAATCAAATTTTCCTTGATCTTTCGATATATAAGAGTTCATTGTACTAGAAAAATATCCTGTAGGTTTCAGAACTCAAAACTTCCTTGTTAGTCCAAAAACAGCTTTTATTGAAACCAAGCTCAGAAAATGACTCGTTTCGAATTTTGTCACATTATTACATCATAGTGCAACAAAGATCAACACCTACTTCTACATCATTGCCTCTTTAGCCCCGCCCCCCAATTCGCGCATGTCATGTAGTAGTAAATACTCCAGCAACAAAACCATAGAGACACCTATGAGGATTACAAGAGAACTGCCAAGTTGTGGAAAAACAATCTTTGCGCATTGCCATCTTTGTGATCCTAACATTAAGAAAGCGGGATGAGCTTCATTTTAATGAAGTTCCAGTCAGATCGCTTCAGTAAGGGTGCGTTCACACTTGGCATGTTTGATTCGATTAAAACGAACCCTGGTGCAATTGCTCTGTTAGTGTGGTTCATTTGAGCATGTGTGAACGCTGCCATCCGAACCCTGGTGCGCACCAAACAAGCGGACCGAGACCGCTGAAAAGATGGGTCTCAGTCCACTTCCAAACGAACTCTGGTGCGGTTCGAATGATATATGAATGCAACACGGACCAAAGACATGTAAACAAACCAAAAACAGGAAGACACTAGAAAGGACAGAATCCTCATGCATATCGGTTTTCTCTCGTCATAGTTGCAAGTTTGCCCATCACAGGCATCAGACGCACGTCTCCAGCAGATCGTTTGTGTGTGTGACGGAGGGATTCCCGCTGCTGTTTTACACATTTTATAAGCTCTTCAGTTCCCAGCTGGCCAAAATACCACCACATGCAACGAGTGCATTCACCTCAGCACACGGCATTGTTTTGGATGTTCGTTAAGTTCCGTCTCAAAAGAGGCAATAGGTCATAAAATCCGACCAATCAGGTTGTGAATGTATCCCTATGCCTTTAGGTTCGGTATCTTTTAGTTTGGTGATAAAATTGCCAATCTGAACGCTAATCGGACCAGGACTAAATGTTTTTTTTTCTTTTTTGGTCTGGACCAAATGAACCAAACGAACCGAACTACAAGTGTGAACGCACCCTAAGACACTGTTTGTTTGCCTTATTTTACTGTGGATTCATTTTTAAACGACACAGTTCGACACAGGCTTTTCAGAGAGACAATAAAAGATGATTTGCAAGGGATTCCCGGATACGGAAGAAAGTATGTAGAGAACACTACTTTTGTTATTGTTTTGATCAAAGCCATTCGTTTTAATCCTGAATAAAAGCTTCAGTGAGCGACATCTTCTGTTTTGTCATCAGTAAGACATTACAACATGTTTCATTTTATTTAAAACACAGCACTGCAAATGACAATGTATACAGTATACATTTTTCTCCTTATCGAAAAGGATTAACTGAATAGCCTATAAGAAGGACAGTGTGACAAACGATGGTACATTCATTCATAATTCCGTTTACACAAATAAAGTGTATTTTAAAATGCAAAACCCAGTCATAGTAGTGGGACTTCTAAGTGTTGAACGCAGCACGCTTATCAAAAGGACACGTTGGAGGACCGGGTCAAAAACAGGATAGAAAATAGCTTATTACTTATAAATTAGGATTTTTTAATGTAAAAATCTTGATAAAATTATAAGTGGACCTTAGAGAATGTTATAAAAAAATGCAGTTCATGACCACTTAAAGGCAGCGCACTATTCCATAGCAGATTGTTTCTAGGTAAAATGGATTGAATGTGCTTTGAGATCAAGAGGCAAGTTTTGAAGTGACCCAGCAATTAAGTGTCATTTTTGTAGATTCAGTCCTGTATGTTTTATGTATCTGTCCATGGACCCAGTTAAGCTCTGTTTATCCAGTTGTGCTCTGTCACTCTGATATATTACTATACTCTCTAAGCACGCATTTATGGGGTTGTTTATTTGATTACATAATGCCACTTTGCCTTTCAGTGTCTGCTTTGATCTGTGGATGATGAAGGCTGTTTATTGCGTGGAGCTGGCAGGAAACTTAATAAAACAGTATGTCATTATGCGAGGGTTGTGGGTAAATGGGTGATGTGATTATTTAATGTTTAATGACATGCTTAAGTGAAATAGATAGATAGTCTATGTTCTGAGGAGAATTTTGTAGATTTTTGTGGTTTGTAAAAGCTCAGTAAATAGGTTTTAGCGTGAACCCTGAGCATTGGAGAAGGAAGCTTCTAATGGAGACATGACATGCGTTCCAACATATACAGCTATTGCAACACGTGGCCCAATACATCAAAATATTTTAAGATCCCTCATAGCTGCCCTTTAATGCTGCCTGTGTGTGTGTGATTGTGTGTGTGTGTGTGTCATGTTTTATGGTGCAGATATAGTTACTCAACCTTGAAGTGAAGTGAGGAGGTGTTTATGGTCTGTAAAGACTTTAGCCTTAGTGCTTTGTTTCATGGCTTCCCCTCCAGCTTTACTATTAACTGTACAGTTATGCAGGCCTAGGTGATATTTGTATTTTTTAGCCATTATTTTAACGAAGCAGCCAAGGACATTTGAAATGTTAAATATAAGAACTAAAAAAGATAATTATTAATCATAATAATAATAATAATATTGTTATTATTGTTATTAGTTGTAGTATTAATTATAATTATTATTATTTTTATTATTAGTTGTATTATTTTATTTTAAAAATTATATATTTTAGACACAATTTTTCACTGAGTGAAGAATTATATTTAATAGGGGTGGGACGGTTCGCTGTAAAAAAGTTCAACAAATTCACACAAAAATTATGTCAACATGCCCATCTTAACGAGTATCATAACAAACAGGTTATGTCTTAGGAGAAAACGACACAGACAACGCATGTGTACCAGTATCAGTGTACTGGATCTTTGAATTATGCCTTAAAGGGACAGCAGTCTAATATTCCCGCTCTATGTGTTTTAATGTTAATCGAACGACAAAGCACAAAGAAATCACTCTTGACTGAATAGCTTTTGTAACTTCAATAATGTTTCAACTTTATTTAACTATTTAAAGAAGTTTATATACAGTGTTATTTTATATTTGATTACTTTATTCAATTTATGTACCTGAAAGCTGTTAGATACCTGAAAAACCTTTAAAGCATTGTTTTTTTTTTTTTTTACTGAACATAGCACATACCGAACTGTACCGAAACCGTGACACTAAAACCGTGATACAAACCGAACCGTGAGAAATCTGAACCGTCCCACCCCTAATATTTAATCTTTCATTTGTTTCAGTATAACAATGCATAGTAATATACAGCAATATTCATCAAAATCTATTTTATATTTTTTTAATATTTTGAAAAATTAACATTTAATAATTTTAATAATAAATAATAAACTATTGATATTGAAGATATCAAGATATTGGACAGTACCAACGCTAACACCGTTTTTGCTGCTAAAGTCTAAATCAGAGACACCATTGCAACTTCATATATGTTGTAAGGCAATATATATAGCTATGTGCATATTAATTAACAGTTTTCTTAGTGAATTAAAATAAAAATGTTTGTTTGTTAGCATTTGCAGCTTCTTATAGATTCTGTGTTCATAGTAACCTTAGCATGCAACTTCTGCCTGTTGCACGGGGCAACGGTTGTCATGGCAATGAATACCTCATAATGATGGGGACCGCAGGCTGCTGATTGGACAGTGAGGGAATGTTACTTCCTGCAAGAGAGAATTTGGCATTACAGATTTATGCGGTTTGATGTGCGTGTAGCTAGCAGGTTTCCGGGGTTGACACGTACGCTAAGGAGACAACATAAAATAAACATGTTTTTAGAAGCTCTGATAGCATCCGCAGCAGTTCTGTCAAAATCACGCTGTTTCACTTTCAGTGAGAAAGCGATGCATTGCTAATTTTGTGACTTCGTAGTTGGTGGTTCTGAAATATTATAACTTAACATGTGCAGTAATTTGTTTTATGAAGACAGAAGCTCTCTGTTGTTGAACCTCTGGTGGTTTTCGTGCATGTTTTGTTTGTTCATTTTTACTGGGTTGGCAATCACAAACACCCATCCTCCCACACACGGTCTCTCTCTCTCTCTTGTTCTTTTTTCTCCTCATGTTTTTCTACCCCCTCCTCCCCTGTCACTCTGTAGGAGGCACAGACCACTGTCATCCATAATGCAGTGGATGGGATTAAGGTACCCCACCACCACCATCTTTCCTTCCCACCATCCGTCCTGTGTTTGATCTGCATCCCCACAATGCATTTCTGCTAATGTGTCTACAGACTATGACATCATCCGAGCGTGTGTGCCTGTTGGCTGCATGCGTGACCCTTTTGAAGTTTAATGTGTACTTGCGCTTGTACTCTATGAAATTGTTTCAATAACGTATTACTAGCAAATTTTAACTAAACATAACATGCAAATGTGTATGCGTGTTCTTCTAATGAAACGCATGTCATGTGAACTGTAGATTTGTTTGTGTGATGCTCCTTTCTGTGTGTGCTACTGCGGTTGTTTTGAAATAAATGGGCTGTCTGTTTAACAGTGATTTTTATTAATGATCGTGATGATGGGAAATGACTCTTGACACATCAGATGTTTGCAGTATGAGGCTGAAGAGCAACAGTTGGAAATCTGTGTCATGATAAGAATATTAAACCTGCTGTCTCAGGTCTCTATGCTTCAGATTGTGTGACGTAGAGACCTCTTGTGGTGGACATTGAAAGTACAATTTGCGAAACAAGCCCCCTTAGCATTAAAATTTTTTTTTTTTTTTTGTCAAAAAGTCATTATTTTTTAAATGCGTTTTGTACCGTTATTGGTAGAGAAATTCATTTTTAAAAAATAAAATGTGGTATAGAAATTAAATGGAATCAATTTAAATGTTTATTTGAAATATATTTTTTGTAACATTATAAATGCATCCATGGAAAAATAATAATAATTATATATATATATATATATATATATATATATATATATATATATATATATATATATTTATTTTAAAGTGAGTGTCTGTGAATTCATTACGAATTGTGCCTGCTGGATACAGTACATTATTCATTTTTTTTGTAAGCATCTCTTACATAAAATAAAATATAAAGAGGCATGTTTGTACTGAAACAAATAACAATGAATTTATTTAAATAATTAGCTGCCGTGCTACAATTTAACTATCACTCAATACAATGTAAATGTTAAAGATTTGTGCCAGTATTTTGAAATATTATGCTGAGGTTATATTAAATGTATGTACTGTTATTTGCAGAAAGATTTTTCAGAGGCAAGTTGATGTAGAAGCAAATAGCACTGAAAACAGTGATGTCACATGCCCCCATAGCCCATACCAACACTTTGACTTTCACAGGTGGCAGTAGTAAAGTCTAAATCTGGGCCGGGTTATTCTGCCAGTGGTTGCCTGCTGTTCTGTGTGAATTCTGAATTGGGCTTAATCTGAGCTGTGCGTGGGAAGCTGTCCACTTCTCCACATTTGCCGCTTTCTTTGTAAAGGTGTAACAAGGTCTGTAGTGCAGCGTAGATGATAGAATGAGAGAACAAAAGTCTTTTCAGGAGCACCTAATAATATCGCCCCACATACTGATGGCCTATTTACAGCAGGAGCCAGTGTCCTTGGTGATCGCCACGGTTACGCTGTGACAGGTGCATGGTCCCGTTTCTTGGGTGACCATGCCCTCCTACTCCTCATTTCCTATTGAGACATCATTCTGTCAGTGTATTCAATTGAGCAATAAGGTACAAGTGAATGTACAGTAGTGTGTAAATACTTGCTGTTGCAAGGTGTTGTTGCACCCTTCAGCTGTGACTGCATGACCTCGAGTGCCTTCTTGTTCAAATCATATTTAACAAAATGAACATGAATTCACATGATGCAGAATAAATGTGCATTCAGTATGCAGCAAAGAAGACTGCTGGAGGCCAAGAATGTGTTGTTTTATGTTGCTGTCTCTTCCTCATACCCATGCTGACCGTGGAAGCGTTTGCAGTATTGTTGTTATTAGCGCAGCTCATCTCGCCGATTTCAGCACAGGATGTTATGAAATTAGGAAAGAGTATTGAGTTCATAACGTTTATTCCCAGTGGAGGTGTGGCCTGTGTTTAATATTCCTGTACGTGAGTAGGATTATAACAAATATAACAAGGCTTTTCTAACAGTCGTGCTGACATTGACATGCATCATTGATTGGTTAATTGTGCGTGTGATTCCCCTGAGTACTGCAGTTTACATGTTCATTTATGGTGTGTGTGTGGTAATGTGTGTGGTAATGAGAGTGAGGACGTTGGCACTAGTTCTTTCAGAAAAATGCTAATATATTGCCAAACTGATCTGTGCTCTGTGTCTGAATATCACAGGAGTCGTCGGACAGCAGTAATGCCACAGTGGAGGACGAGGAAATGAAAGGTAAGACCCAACAATCAACATTTGTATGGAGCAACACACACCGCAACTCTTCAGCAAAGAGTTTGATGGTTTTATTCAGAAAGGCAGCAAAAATTGGATTAGATGTTTGTAGTTTGAACAGCAAAAATCATAATTCGTAGTTTAAAATCTGATTTTTGTTCAGTACATTTAGGCTGCCATCTTTGCCACTAATGACATCTGCTTTCTTATGTCTTTTCACATTGTGCTGATTCGAAAGGCATAGTTCACCCAAAAATTCTGCAATTAGTTACTCACCTTCATGTTGTGTCAGAACTGTATGACTGACTTTCTTCTGCAAAAAAAATAAAAAAATAAAAAAAACACACACAAAGATTTTGAAGAATGTTTTAACTGTTTTTGTCCATACAAGTCATAGTTTGAAAAGACAGTTTGGGTGAGTAAATAGTTACAGAATTTTTGGTTGAACTATCCCTTTAAGTCATTGCAATGGCAACCAGTGTAGATAGGGATATTGACTACACCGTCTGAACAAACTCAAAATCAGATTTTGCATAATTACAGTGCAAATAGTCAGTCCTAAAGATCAGATTTGAGAAACAAATCAGATTTACACTACCATACAAAAGTTTGGGGTCAGTAAGATTTTTTTGAAAGAAATTAATACTTTTATTCAGCAAGGATTCATTAAAATGATCTAAAGTGACAGTAAAGACATTTACAATGTAACAAAAATATATATATTTCAAATCTTTTGAACATTCTATTCTTTAAAAACCTCTGAATTAGTTTCCACAAAAATATTACCACATTGATAGTAAGAAATGTTTCTTGAGAAGCAAATCGGCATATTAGAATAATTTCTGAAGGATCATGTGACACTAGCTGTATTTCCATCCATCCAAAGTTGCAAATTTGGAATATCACATAAAACATTTGCAAATAAAGCAGCGTTTCCATCCCATGTGTTCAAGAGAACAAAATCATCACTTCCTGGGAAATAGGCGCAAAATATCTGTAATTGGCATTTCAGAATAACTAAACCAACATTTGAGATGCCGTGCAATGAAACTGATCTGCTGGTTAGTCCAGTTATCCAGTCATGTCCACTGTTGATGCAAAGTCACGTGAGTTTTTTTGTTGTGCATCGAGGGATTTATTCGGTAAATGCGTTTCCATCATAGTTTATGCGCATGTCTTATTGGATAAAAAATGTATCCGCCTCAATTGAGTGCATATTGCAAGTTTTTTGTTTTTACGCACATTTTTAGAATTTGACATCTTGGTGTTTTCATCCAGTGTTTGTTTTATGTGATATCCTGCATAAAAATAGATGGATGGAAACACAGCTACTGAAGACTGAAGTAATGAATGTTAAAAAATTAAGCTTTGCCATCACAGGAATAAAATATATTTTAAAATATATTAAAATAGAAAACAGTTATTTTAAATTGTAATACTATTTTACAATATTGCTACTTTTACTGTATTTTTGATCAAATAATGCAGCCTTGGTGAGCATAAGAGACTTCTCTCAAAAACATCAAAATCTTACTGACCACAAACTTTTAAATGGTAGTGCATGTAGAGAATGAACAAAAGTCTAAACATTTTAGATTAACTTCATGGTCCATTAATGTTAAACTGAGAAATTTAGTGAAAAGTTTTAGGCTGAGCTCTTTCAGTGCTCACTTCTGGGTTGGTGTCACTCCTACTTTCAGCGTCTATGTCAGCTCTCTCTGCCCTAGAACAAGGCAAGGGCACCTTGTGCTATAATTAGCCACAGTGGGAAACAGAGACCCTGGCTATTTCAGAGCATGTGTGCGAGTGTGCGTATGAGGAGAAAACTTGCCGCCAAATTTCTGGGCAGACAGCGTGCATGACAGGAGCGTGATGTCTTGTTTTCGAGATCACACAAAAGAGACGGTGAGAAGGGTGTGTGTGTGTGTTACTTCTAGGTACTGTTGTGAAATATCTGGCTGCAATAGTTGAGTGATAAATTATAGCGCAGCTGTGAGAGGTTAGCTTTATAACATCCATGCTAGCTTGACTGTAAAGATTATCTGTTCGAATAGCAGTTGTTTGAATAGAATCCGTTTATAATGACTGTAAATAAGTATTTTCAAACTTTGAATATGTGTTTTGAAGCAACATCTTGATATCTGCAACCTGGTAGCATTCTTTTTATGGTCCTCATGCTGTTTACTTTAATCATGCAGTATATTGATTATATTTTGTACAATTTTGTTGTGTTTTATTGTATTCTGTTTCATTATAATTCAGTGTACTGTTTGATTAAGTTTGGGTTGTCATCTTTTGCTCAGTCTTTGTTTCGTTTATTTTCTATTCATAGTAATACAAGCATTTTCATGTACTGCAGAAAATAGTAGTTAGAACTTAAGAAATAGTTTTTGTTTCTTGAGTGTCTCAGAAACAAACTTTTGCATTGCATTTCATTTGTCTGTCTTGTACACTGAAGTAACACTTGACATGAAGCCAGTGGCGCCTGCAGCCGTATGGCTTACGCACTGTGCGTACCATGAGAGGATGCTCATTAATGCCGTTGTTATTTTTTTTTTTACATAATTTTTAAATTGATTATTACTCTATCTCTCAAGGCATCTGGCACCTCTGGCAATTGATTTGGGAATGGCTACAAAAACCTTATTGATATCAATTTGACCCATGCTTTCTGTCTCTCACGTATCTCTGTGCGTTGTTGGGGGGGCGTGTCACAGGAAAAGCTGTAGATAACAGTTCAGTTCAGTCAAACCCCAGCACCCAGCCTGACTCCGCCCACACACCTCCAGGCCCCTCCCCCGCTGTCTTCAGTAAGTGCCCTCTGACTGCAGTGACATCACCCACTTTCCAGTCATTTCCTTGTGCACGTGTCTGATACACATCAGCACTTAAATGTATAAATAAGTAAATGAATGCCATTAAAAAGAACATTATGGTCATAATTCTCACTGGTACTAATGGGTGACTATAACTTTGTTCTCATTGGTAAACTTGATACTTCATTGTTTTTAATCAAATCTAATCTTGCCGTTTTCTGTGTCCTGATTGTTTAACAAGTTTCAAGTGGTTTCTCTGGATTTATTTAAAGGGATAGTTCAACAAACAAAAAAAAAAAGAAAGAAAGAAAAGAAAGAAAATTCTGTCATCATTTACTTACCTCACCCTTGTGTTGTTCCAAACTTTCTTTATTCTGTAAAACACAAAAAATTATATATTATTAATATAGAGATACAGATATACAATCTAATATGCTAATTTAATGCTCAAGAGACATTTCTTATTATTAATATTAACATTATTATATTGAAAACAGTTGTTTTGCTTATTGTTTTTGTGGAAAACATTTATACTTTATTAGGATTCAATGATGAATAGACAATACAAAAGAGTTTATTTGATATAGAAATCTTTTGTAACATGATAAACATCTTTACTGTCTCTTTTGATCAATTTAATGCATCCTTGCTCCAAAAAGATTTTAAAAAGCGCAATAAAAGTATCATATAAAGCAGTCCATATAATCATTTATGTTTCAAGTTTTATGAAGCTATGTGGTAGATGTGTGTGAGGGAAAGACTAACATTTAAGTCATTAATCACTGAAATTCTTGCCTCTACTTCAGCACTGATATCATACTCAAAAATAATTGAATGTTTGAAATGACATAAGGGTATGTAAATGATGAAATAGATTTTAATTTTGGGTGAAAAGTTCCTTCAATGCCACTACACAAAGGACTCCTATTTCTCTCAAGCCGAGTGCACACTGTGCGATTTATAATAGTCCTTTACGATTGTTGCTTGTCAGACTGTACGAACGTGATCTTTATGTCACACTGTGGGATCTCAGCTGTCATTTATGTCAGTCTGTACGACAGTCAAGAAGCGTTAAAAACGGACACACGTATGAAAACTTGTCCGGAGTTTCACATCATCAACCCATACACGTTCAGTGACTGTGAGCTGCATTACATGCGGGACTAAAATGGTGGCTAACAAAGAAATCTCTAGCGTTAATTTTGATCAAGGCTTGTCTTGAAAAACGAAGACAATTTGACGTTTGTCGTAGGAGAAGTCACACTGCAGGACTGTGCGCCAAATCTTCTGACACTGCCAGAATTTCTTCGGAGGTCAAATTTGATCGCAACGGTCATTAATCGGCTGTTGGTGAACATGTCAAACTAGCGATCAAAGACTACAGATTTTAGCCTAGGATTATAGGAATCTCTTAGGATTCTCAAAATTTGTCTCAGACGACCAAATCGTGGCCAAAATCGCACAGTCTGTACCCGCCTTTACGCTCCTCTTCTAAGCTCATCTCCACTCTGTTATTTCTGTCCTGCCCTGTCTGGGCCCACAGCTGCCACTAAGTTCACTGATCTACTGGGTGTGGTTCGTCGGGGCTCTGTGCCCACGTCTGATGGTGAGGGGGGAAGCACTATCACTCCAGTTTCTGCCCCCTCAACTCCCCAGACCCCCAACATTCCCACACAGAGTAAGTCCCTGATGGACTAGTATGTAGACAGGTTGTACAAAGGAAGTTGCTGAGTCCATCTTCATTACAAACATGTCACTCAATGTATATTTAATTCATCATGTTTTCTAGCAACTAGCTGTTTATGCATGTTCTTTTTCTGTCATTTGCCTTTGGCAATTATGCATCGCCAAACTCCAGTGTCACGTTTGACTGATCTAGTGAGCAGTGTGCGCAGACCTACAGCCCCCCAGACAGACAGTGAGGCATCAGCAGCCAGCAGACCCCTTACTGCCCCAGTATCTGCCCCATCACACCCCTCCCCTTCCCCTGCCCAACCATCCTCGAGCCCCCTGCCGTCAGCACATTGTGAGTATGTGGTGTCAGTGTCTGTGCTGGCATTACTGGCACAGCAGCACAAGTTTTTTATTTCCTGGGAGTGTAAAAAGGCAGCAGTGATGCTATTGGACTAACATGCACACAGTGTGGATTTCTCTGGGCATTCGATCACATCACCGTGTACATCTGGGCAATAACATGGGTCTCAAATGCGTCATCTGTGAGCACTTTTGTATTATGAAGGGGAAAGTCTCTCATTAGTGTTACTGCTTGTTGATAAAGCACAAAAAAGTCAAAAGAAAAAGTTTCCCAATGGGGTTAATTTTATTAAAATAACAGATTAATAGAAACTATTATATAAACACTACTGTTTAGGGGTTGGTAAGTTTGGGGTTGGTAAGATTTGTTAAAAATGTTTTTGAAAGAAGTCTCTTATAGCTTTGAAGGCTGCATTTATTTGATACAGTAAAAGTGTAAAAAAAGTTTTCTATTTTAAAATATAATTTGTTCCTGTGATGGCAAAACTGAATTGCCAGCATCATTACTCCAGTCTTCAGTGTCACATGATCCTTCAGACATCATTCTAATATGCTGATGTGGTGAAACATTTCTTATTATTATCAATTTTGATCAATATCAATAGTTGTGTTGCATAATATTTTTGTGGAATCTTTGATGAATAGACAGTTCAAAAGAACAATTTTTATTTTAAATATATATTTTTTGTAACATTATAAATGTCTTTCCTATTACTTTTGGTCAATTTAATGCATCCTTTCTGAATAAAAGTATTAATTTATAAAAAAAAAAAAAAAAAAAATCTTACTGACCCCAAACTTTGGAACGGTAGTGCATATTTAATATATAATAATAATAATAATATATATATATATATATATATATATATATATATATATATATATATTTAATTTACTATTTAATATATAATATATTAATTGATTTATTTATAGTAAAAATACCAAATTTTTGCTTTTTGTTATATGAGGATCACATTAAAACTTGGAAACGTTTACCATGATATCATCATTTATTTTTGCTTTTTTTCCACATATATTTCTTATCATATGCAAAATATGTAAATCCAAAAAATACTACATATTTAAATCATCTAAACAAACCCCTTGATAAATTGTGATCCGACCATCTGAGACTGATCTTAATACCAGATGTAAACATGGTCTTACGGAGGGTCTTTTAATTGTGCCTGTAGTGATTGAGTGTTATTTTAACATTCAGTTATTTGAGCTGTGGTATTTAGTTGTTTTAGTGCTGTGACTAACAGAGCTGGAAAGGAAATGGTGTGTGTGTGTGAAAGCATGTTGTGTAGGTGGCTAAAATCTGTTTGGGTGGATGTTCAGACAACCTGTTATTTTATTTGCGTGCTTCTGCCTTGTTTAACACAGCAGCTTGTGTGTACTGATGCAAAAAGACAGATTAGAAATGAGTCTGCTGAATGAATTAGAATAAACCTGTTGAATATATATATATATATATATATATATATATATATGTATGTTGGTGTGTTTTAAAAGACAAATAATGCTTGTACAAGAGAATTTTGAGAAGTTTGCTCTTGACACTTGACTTCCTCCTCCAACAGCACGCAAACAGGAGATCATCAAAATCACAGAACAGCTTATTGAGGCCATCAACAATGGCGACTTTGAAGCCTATGCGTAAGTTACTTGTGTGTGAGGTCTGTTTTTAGTTTTATTTAGCCACAATTGACAGTAAATACAAAATAATATGGCACTGAAACTTCTAATTCCTTCCAGTAAAATCTGCGACCCTGGACTCACCTGCTTTGAACCTGAGGCCTTGGGAAACCTGGTGGAGGGGATGGACTTCCACAGATTTTACTTTGAGAACTGTAAGTTTAGTTGTATTGCTGTTCACTTTTACCCTGTTGATCATGATGTACAGTATGTTCTAAAGTGTAGCCATTTTTTGCTCTGTCACAGTGCTGTCTAAGAACAGTAAGCCCATCCACACCACCATCCTTAACCCTCACGTGCACCTGATTGGAGAAGAGGCCGCCTGCATTGCCTACATCCGCCTCACGCAGTACGTGGATGGGCAGGGCCGGCCACGCAGCAGCCAATCAGAAGAAACGAGGGTGTGGCATCGCCGCGACTCCAAATGGCAGAATGTCCATTTCCACTGTTCGGGAGCTCCGGCCGCCCCTCTACAGTGAAGGTACATCCTTGTATATACTTATGTAATGTTGTTTAATGGTAGAGACTTTAACAAATGCTCCCTGTGCCTTTAAATAACTACATTTTGTACACTACTCTTCAGAATTTGGGGTCAGAAAGATTTTTAGCAAGGATGCATTAAATTGATCAAAAGTGACAGCAAACATTGTTACAAAATTTTTTATTTCAAATAAATGAAATAAAATAACTTTTAAACTTTCTGTTCATCAAAGAATCTTGAAAAACAATTATCTTGGCTTCCACAAAAATATTAATTAACAACTATTTTCAACTGTGCTTATAATTAGAAATGTTTCTTGAGCAGCAAATAATCACATTAGAATGATTTCTGGAGGATCATGTGACAGTGAAGACTGGAGGAATGGCTGCTGAAAATTCAGCTTTGTCATCGCAGAAATAAATGTCATTTTAAAATGTATTCACATAGAAAACAGTTCTTTCAAATGGTAATAATATTTCACAATATTACTGTTTTCACTGTATTTTTGATCAAATAAGTGCAGCCTTGGTGTGCCTAAGAGACTTCTTTCAAAAACATTAAAAAAATCTTGCTGGCCCCAAGCTTTTGAACAGTAGTGTATATAGAGTGATCGGGGCTAGTTGTCTCACTTTTTATTCCAGTAAAATGTTCTTAGGGCAGGTTCATTTTTGAAAGTTCCTTTCTGTATAGGTACATATCTTAAAGTCTTGGCTACATTTAATGCACAATGGCTACCTGCTGTTTAATTAAATTAATTTTACTCAATTAAATTGAGTCATAAAAATGTGTTAATTGAATGTTATTTAAGGTCTTTTCAGCAATTAACAATAATAAGAATTATGAAAAAATAATTCACAAAACACCACAAATGATAAAGCTAAAAAAATGCAAATTGATTGTAAACAAAAGTAAACATAAAGGGGTGGTATCCTGTACATAGGTTAAGCCTATTCCTAGACTAAAATGGCCTTTTTAATCAGATTAACAGAAATCTGCTTTCTCTGTCATGGATTTAAATAGTCCTAGACTTAGCCTAGTCCAGAGTTTAATAAGACGATTCCATGGAGGATATATATATATATTATTTGCAGGTCCTCCGCCAGTCTTAAACCTCTCTTAGGGTGTCAGTAGCAGAATTACAAATAGATTTCCAGGCATTCCTTTTCTTTGATTCCACAGCTAATGTGTGCAGTTTTCCTTTGCTATTTGCTTTAAAAGGGTTTTTTCTTGCTCAGTAAAGTTTTTTTTGGTATGTTTTTTTGATTGCAGTTTTTTTCTTCTGCCATTGTTTTCCATTGTTTTGTCAATTTTAAGCTTTTCATTGTTCATTCCATGTTTTATAGGAAACTTTGGTCGTGCTAATTCAGCTTAGTACAGTTGGTTTTAAATTAAATCTTGTTTATTTTAGTTCAGAACTTCATAGTCCAGGTGTTAGTAATCAGCACTCTGTTTCAGAAAGCCATTTTTAAGCCATGATTAACTATTCTAGTTTAAGGCCTACTCCTGTCTTAATTTAAACCCTGTCTGGGAAACCACCCCAAAATTAAGCACATGTGACAACTTGCCCCATCAGAATCTATAGTTGTCCCTTGCCTTAAAATACAGTGATATTATATTTTCAGTTTGGAGGATATTATTCACCACTGTTTGGTCTTTTTACAGTTACTGAGATCATAGCTCCTCTGTATTTTTGAACAAATATCTCAGATACAAATTACATTGAATGTTCTTGAGCAAATTTTGTTGTTGTACAAAGTAAAGACACAGTTAACAATATTTTTTTTCCCTCTCAGGTTGAGCTCATTGTAGCCGCATCTAACGAGTGTCCAGCCAGAAATGGAGAGTGCAAGAGTGAAAGAGAGAGTGAGGGAGGGGGGAAGTTGGAGAGAGGGAGGAAGGAAAGCGAGCCCAGTGCTGGGTGGCTGTGAGTCTGCAGTGCCTGACCCTCCCACACTGGGCCCCGCCCCCTCACCTGTCAGTCACCTCACCTGCCAATCACTTTTGTGCATTGTCTTCTGTCTTACCTTCAACTTTACCCCTTCCCTCCCTCCCAGACACCCTCCCTGTATCTTTACACCCGTGCAGAGACTCCCCTTGTTGTGCACATGTGCTGTGTGGAGTTGGACAGTCTTTGATTAGTACGGATAATAAGGCCTCAGAGAGTCGTCTGTGAAACACCACGCTTTCCGTCGCACCTTTCCAGTGTGAATAATGTTACACTGAATCGCCGTCCTCAATTACAGTGTAGATTTTCGATATTATTGTTATTATTATTATTATTATTATTATTATTGTTCTTACTGTTGTTATTAGTATTAAATACAAAAGCAATTGTACGTGTCACTTATACCATTCATGTTCTGAATGCCAATGATTTTTAATTTATGTAAGACTTTTCTTTTCCAAACATTTTTGGAGAGCATGAATTTTTCAGTGTGTATATATATATATATATATATATATATATATATATACAGCGGCCATTTCCGTGGTGATATGGAGAAATAATGGTCGGCGTTTATGTACAGGCTTCTCAATGTGATTCACATCCAACCGATGCGTCTGTCCATGTGTGTTCAAACGTAAGCAGACATATGTTGGTATGTGTAACTGTTTTGGGGCAGATCCTACCAGAGCCTCATCAAGAACGACGTGACGTCCGGGGTCTTCCAGCTTTAGTTGTTATTTCTCACATTATTAGCACAGATTTGAAATAATTCAGCAGATTTCAGTTTATATTGAAAGAACAATTCCTGGTTTTTGGAAAGCCACAATCGTGCTTTATATGTAACCTGTGACATTAAATTGCAACGTTATTATTAGATGTTAGTGTTAGTGTTGCGATTTTTAGATTTTTTTTTTTTTTTTTCATTATTTCTTCAGCTGAACCAGCGGTATTAAAAACCACCTGTACAGTTGGACCGACCTGAATAAAAGCCATACCTCAGCTGAACATGCCAATGTCATAGGCAAACCAGATGACCTCCTCATTCATGTGTTTTCTTAGGACTATGGAAAGTTTTGGACGTCCAATGACATCATTAGAGGAGTTTGTTCGCAAAGTGGTTATTGTATCTCTACACTAGTAGTGTAGGTATAGAGTTATTGGAGGCCATTAAAAAGCAGCTGGTTCAAATCATTTGGTAAAAGCTGAAGATTTTGGTAGTTTTTTAGAATACAGTTACATACTTCTGCTCTTTTGAGTTTTTTTTTTTTTGCTCTTTCAACATTTATATTTTTTCGCAACATATGGTGTTGACTATTATCTATATTACTCATTCTATTTTTGAGAGTTTATATATATTTTGTCGTCGGTGTGCAAGACTTTTAAGGAGAGTGAAAATTTGTTACCCTTTTTAAAGTGTGTTACCCTTTGGATGGGCAAAGTGCAAGGTGTTTGAAGACCTTTCGAAGAATTATGTGAAGGTTCGTAGTCGAAATCAGCAGCAATAGTTTTATATTTCAGAAGATGGTAAGAAATAGTTTATGAAGTGTACGTCACACCTTGTGCAACTTTACGCTGGTTTCAGTCTACTTTTGAAGGCTTGTAATCATGGTGAACAGACGTGTCAGCGTGATATCATTGCCTGGTCATGTGACTATTTTATTGACCTTATATTGTGTCCTCAGGTTGTATTTATTTATTTGATCATATTATCACAACTTTTTACGTGCTTCTTAAGTTTGTGTGCGTTGCACACTTTGTTTCATGTTTAAACTCACTATCTTTGAGCCACATGTCATATCAATGATGACTACTGATCTTTTTTTTTTGTTGTTATTTTTTGAAAGAAATTGTCTGAAGCGACTTTCACAAGGATAAAAACAAGAAATTTTTAAAATCCAGTCAAAATACTTTCAAACAAAGCGACCCCTGTGAGGCACGTGTACGTGTGTTTGTGCTCCGGTGTTCTGCTTCTGTTACAGTTGCGTCTCATTCTTGGATGCTTTATCTCATGCAAGACTTCACCTGTGTTTATATAAGTTTCACGTCAGTCCACTCCCTTAAAAAAGACAAAATGACAAAAAAATACTAATCATAAAACAGCATGTAAAAAGTGTACTATTCTCTGTGTTTAGCAACGAAATAAACATGTTAACGAGTGAAAGTGCACATCACTATTAAAACAGGACACACAGTATTGAAACTGCAGTTTACTTGCATTTCAGCTGGAATTTCTTTGCATGACAGTCACTTGAACACTAGGTTTGGTGTTATTTCTCTTTTTGATTTCATTTTTTCTATTGAATGCTGGTTTACCTAAACCTTTCTCTTATCTGTTTTACCAGCTTTGTTAAGTGCATATATATATATATAATATTTTTGTCCCAAAATGATGCTGACAATGGCAGTGTAAATGACGAAGACTATAGCTACGAAATGTCGATGATATTAAGATTATGGAAATGGTGATATTTCTACGGCATGCTTTTGTATTAAGCTCATTGTTGTCAATGCAGGGTGACTGATATTTCTATTAACGACTATAAGATTACTCATTAGTATGAGACTGCTTGACTTCAGAGAAGCACTTGTAATATTAGCTAAATATGCATGGGTTTTACAAGATCACTTTAAGCTAAATTTGTATCAGCATTGACTTAGTTCTGCTGTTTGTGCTTTGCGGATGCTCACCAAACCTGAATGGCCAATCAAATAGTGGATTGTTTTTGACTTTTATCAGTCTTTTATGACTAACTTAACAATACAGCTCAGTAGATAACAGAGATCCAGAGTATTTCCACCTGCACCAACAACACAGTTCGTCTTTAAGCACAGGACTGTTTCCATTCCACTTGTCATATCATTTCTATGATTGGAAACAGTACTGGATAGTTTCTCTGAAGTTGAGTTTTCTCACAGTAGCCCTCTGTTAGTTTTGTTTTTTCTGTATAAGATAATGTTCTCTTTGATTTCTGATGATTCTTACTCTTGTTATTGCTCTGTTCTCAAACATGCTCTGTGTATTCCCTGACTTAAGCAAACGTGTTCAAAAGATATAAATAAATGAGATGATTTAAATACTGAAGAATCATGTGCATGTTTCTTTAATCAAGCAAAAAAAAAAAAAAGTATTTGAAACCAAACTCTCCATTTACAAAATGAATCACATTATACTGTAAACTATCAGCAAAAAAGTATTTGAAAATCTGACAAAAAGACAAAGACTGTACTTAATGGCTTTAATGAGAAAAAGAACTACAATCCCATGAAGCATTGTGAATGACAATCAAATGATGGAGAAAATAAAACTATGATTTGATTTAAAGACTTAAAAAGATTTTATAAATATAGAGAAACAATATGGTCATTGTTTGTAATTTAGAGTACATTTTTTTTCTTCAGAAATATATTTTGTCCATTAAGAAGATGCATACAATAATCTCACCAATATTTTATACACCCTGATTTTCAGTTTGCTTGAAATTTTGCTTAAATTACAGTTTTTGCAATGTTTGCTTTTTGGAGTGGGTCATGAGTTAAAAAAAAAAAAATGTTAAAAGTCAAGATTATCTACACTAAATTTATTTCTACAATTTAAATACCATAGAATAGATTGTTTAAATGTAATTTTCATTACATTATTATTATTATATACAATATTTTCAATTAGAAAATATTTTATTTTTTATTAATTTCTGGAAAACTTCTGTCAACCAAACACCCTATAAAAACCAAAAAAAAATGGTTTATCCCAAAACCATGTGATGTTATTTGATATTTTGAACACATGGTAAATATATATATATATTTTTTTTTCTATAGTTGATCCCCAGTGACCTATTGTCAAGGAGTATATTAACTGCCCATCAACAATATTGGGTACATTGTTATGATTTGCAATATTTTTATGACTTTATTTCAAATAAACATTTAAATGTGAGGTTAACCTGTTCAAGAAAATAACATTTGGTTAGCCAGACAAGACCTGCCATTGAAATTAAGAGGCAAAATGGTGAAATTAACTATTACCTGTCAACCATGTTACTGTCATTGTCAACTATGTTTTGACTGATGCTTTACATTTTAAATATCTAGACTGCTGCTTTTGATATTATTTCAGGGTATAGTTTACATCCACAAGACTGGAGTTTTGCATGACATTCTTAAAACTATCAAAATAGTCTTTAAAGTAGATGTATGATAAAAAAATAATAAAAAAATGTTCTTGTCCTTAGTGACAATGCTTAGAATTTTACACAAATATCTGCAAAAAAATAAAAATGTAAAATAGTCACTGTATGGCAGAATAGACCAAAAAATATTTGAGTCACCTAAAATGTAGCACTTAAGGTGCTAAACACAGGCGTAGCTTGATGACGCGAAGTTTGAGCCCGGAATCTTGGGACATGTGGTCTTCACCTCACAGCCGGTGGAAATAAATCGGGATAGGACTCGAGCAGAAATCATGTTCATGGATGCGATTATTAACGTTATTATAATATGAAGCAGAGCAGGACCGGATGTTGTGGGAGCTGAATGAGGCCGCTGGAGCGATTGCGCAACACACGCCTCACGAGCAGCGGAACTTTTATTATGCCACAGTCGCCGGCGGTGCTTCCGCTTTCCGGTCAAGTGAATGAGGTACCAGCACTGTTTATCATATTAGATACATTTTAATGTGTTGAAAATTATGTTATAACGTTACTCTGTGCCTGCTGCGAGACACTTGTTTGAGACACACTGCAGTAAGCTAGATCGATTTTAGATAATCATAAATACTGGATGGCTTGTGTTGATAAATGGCATGCAATTAATTTTAAAACGTGGAGAAAATTCTGTATTACTGTTACTAAAAATAAAGCTGCATCTGATTATGCTTTGTTAGCTACTTCACAAAATAGTGTTTTTCTCTGAGGCATGGTAAAACATGGTACTCACAAAAAATCAAGAAAATTAGATTTAAACAATAAGACTAAACCTGTTGAGCTATATAACAATAGTTTTCTGTCTATAAATGTAAGCAAACAGTTGTTCCCTTGTCTATTAAAACATGTAATATATTAAAGCGTCTTTGTTGTTTCCATGGTTTCTACAAAATAAAACGGAAACCGAGGGTAACGCGGGTATAACGCAAATGACAGGTGACTCCTCACACGTCCCGGAGCCTTGGTTATAATAGCAATTTTCTCACGATTTACAAATAGTTGGAAACATTTGGGATATTGTAAGTACTCAACTGAACAAAATATATAACACTGGCATAGTGGTTTTTGGATATTTTACTGCAAAACATTTTACATATTGCAGCTTTAATCAGTGTATGACTGGAATACAGTTTATCCAGGGAAAACATTTATTTATTTGTAATATCAAAATGGTGTTTAATGATTAAGCTTTGCAACTAGCATATAAGTTACACTTATAAGATATATAAACTGAAACCAATAGTTGTCTTATTGAGAAACCATTTTGTTTTTACACTTGTTTGCTGATGTGAAATGTACCCTAAATTATAGAATGACACGTATACAAATATTTAAATAGTTTGAGAGCATAGGGGGATTGACTCTGCTTCATGGGAGAGTGTGGGAGTTCTTTTGTGAGAGTCCTTTGAAGAATCATGGGAAATGTAGTTTTTCAACAGGAATTCCACTGTTAAACATGACTATTTAAAAATGAGTTGAAATAATGTAGGCTAATGGCTTGAACAAATACATATACCATAAATGAACAACCTTGTAGACCACAGTAGGTCTATTTTAGGGTATTAAAAATCAGTTCCCCTATTAAGAAAATGAATGATATATTTATTTCCAGAACCCGACTCTTGCACTCTACTGTATATCATGGAGTTTTAAAACCGTCATTTCCAGGCCTGGAAAAAGTAAGTGTGTTTGAGTAGAAGTCAACATACCAGCAAGCATGATAGCATCAGTCTGGCCATTGAGGATTTTTTAAGACATTTGTAAACTACGAAGTAAACTGTGATGCAAATAGAAATCTGCATTTTAATTCACTTTTTTACCTTTATTTTCAGTTGGCGTTAGTACACATTTTAATTAAAAAGTCTTCCCTGGGAAAAAAATGAGCATGTTTTTCTTTTTAAGTTTCAAAATTTCACCTTTGACATGAAGTGATAAAATGTATGAATGCAAAAGCAAATGTAAATTGCGTTGGATAAAAGTGTCTACCAAATGCATTAATGTAACATTAGTGGTTCTGCTAGATTTGTGTGCTTTCAGGCTTTCATTTGTTTGCATTTATAAATGGCGAACCTCCATCTTCTTAAATGGGATTTGTGGTGACCTATTTGCTGTCTTCGCTAATTAAAGCAGTTAATAAACCCTTTTCCCAGATTTCTCTCTGTTGGAAAGTCGTGGAAATGCTATCATGGGTTTTTACTTTTGCTGTTGGAGATATTTTGGAAATATGAAATTTATATTTGCTGTCGTCATCATTCACCACTATAGAAGTTTACCCGACTGTGACGACTTCTGTTTCTGAGAACCCAGAAATGTGAAGTCCATTTAATACTGCGTGTTGCATAACCACATCAGTCGCAACCAAATAAATTATGCAGTAAAAAAAAAAAAAACTTTCTAAACACGCAGTCAAATCTCAAACCATTCTCTCATAAAAATCATATTCTTACAACATTGTGTTCCATAAATAACATAAGAATCAGTCTGCTTATCAAACATGAAAACAACAACAAAAAAAGACATTCTATACCTTATCTATATATATCATAATCAGGCCAGCTTAACTAGTCTCTCACTGGCCTCCCACAGTTTTTTTGCTACTCCAGAATCTCTAGCAAAGGCTCGCAGAGAAGCCGGCTGACAGTCAGTGAAATATCCTCCGCTGTGCGGGAGCACCTCATCTGATACGGCACAATAGACCACCGTCTGCGCCCCAGCCTCACACGAAATGAAAAACATGAACATCACCACCTGTGCAAGGATCCGGTACAGAAATGAGTAATGACAGGTCCAGCTACTCTGAACGTAACCTGAATGAGACAAAAGACACAATGAACTTCACAATAAACAGTTCAGATAATTAGAGGTTCTTGCTAAAGTAAAGATCACTATTATTACTGCTCATACTTAGGGACCCCAGCAACACCCTAGCAACTGCATAGCAACCTTTTTCACAGTTGTAAAATGAGAAAGTCAGGCGATATTTTATATCTCACCAGGGTGAACGGCATATGCAGTCACTCCTTTCCCCTCCATCAAGTGAGCTAGCTCCTGTGTGAAGTAAATGTTGGCCAGCTTGCTGCGACAGTAAGTGAAGAACGGGAACAGGTTGTAGTTGAGATCTTTGAAGTCCAGCTTCTGGTACTTGTAGCTGGAGCAGGTGAGATTGATCACCCTGCTTGGGGAGCTCTCTTTCAGCCGCAGCAGAAGAAGGTTCGTCAGTAAGAAGTGGCCCAGGTGGTTCACGCCAAAGCACATGGAGAAATTGTCATCGGTCCAGTCGAGAACGCTGGGCATACCTGAGGGGAAATTACAATTTTGAGCCAATCAAGACAGCCATTCAGACCAGGGGTTTTCAATCTTTTTAGATGCCAAGTCCTAGATTAGACCATTAATAATTGCATCACTTGCCACACTGATATTAATCATCACCTGCATTATTGATCAAAATATCCAGCCGCTTTTCCTTTTGTAAGAAGGTTTTGCAGAACTCTCGTATTGACCTCATGTTGGCCAGGTCGACCTCCATATGTAGCACATTTATACTGTGGCTCCTGGCTTTGATCTCCTTAACAGCCTTTCTCGCTTTCTCCTCATCCCTGCAGGCGATGATCACACGAGCACCTCGCAAAGCCAGTGCCACAGCCGTCTCCTTCCCAATACCAGAGTTTCCTCCTGAAACATACAGTCGCCATGCCACATGACATGTAAAAGAGGGCCCTAAGAGTGGACGAGCTGTACAAGTCTCAAACATCTCATTCATAACAGGAATGAATGACCTTTCCTATACAGGATAATGAAGAATAACACACAGAGTGATTCATGATTCATATCATAACCAATGTGATTTAGCTTTAGATGAAGGTTTGGCTTTTAATATGCAAAGAAAAAAAGCATACAATCAATATGAATGACTTGTATGACCTGTGTCAACATTCAGCTGTCAATCACGTTACACTAAGAGATGCTACTCTTACATAGCCAGAGATATGAAGCCAAAAGTACTCTTACCTGTTATAAGAACCGTTTTTCCATCTAACCTCTTAACGTCCATGCAATACCTCCTCCGTTTCATCCATTTCAATGTCAAAAAGCACAAAAGTGCGGATATTATAGTGTATAACAGATACATGTTCTGTTAGCTAAGCCAGCATAAGACACTCTGTCCTCTTTAAAGATGCCACATTCAATTAAACTATTGACAGTTTTAGCCCTCAACTTTAGTCAATTCAGGGGAAAAACATAGCAATTATTTTTTTAAGGACTGTTTACTTTTTAAAAACGTATTGTGGCATCACAGATTGTGCTCAGTCTAATACTGTAGCCATTAGCCACGCACAATAGATTATCATACAGTCGTGCAGATAGGGGGCGCAGGCGTGCGCTAGTCATGCAGCTGACCCTGTATCTCACTGTAGAATGAGATTGATCAGTGGTTCACACATGGAGCTGTGCACAACGTTTTGAGTTGACAAATCTTAAATTCGCAACAATGACGATTATAAACTTTTCTTCGGGGCAAGCTGATGCAGTTATGAAATCTATCGTTTTAGAGGATCAAATATCATCTGATGTCAAAGACACGCTAAGGGTTTTCTTGCAGAAGCTCACAGAAAATGCCAAGTAGGGAGCTATTGTGTAGAGAGATAATACATTTAGTAACATTTTACTAATTAATAAGTACTGTTTCACTTTCACTTATTACTGTGCTGCTTTGTTGTTACATTTGATTATTTTAATTTGATTTGGAATGAGTGGCTCTTTAAACCTGCTTTGAATTTCACTGTACTAGATTTTATTCCAAGTTGCAATTTTGTCATATTATTTTACTTAAGTAAATAATAATATATTATTTTGTAAATATATATATATATGTGTGTGTGTGTGTGTGTGTGCGCGCGCGCGCGCCCTTTGATTTGATATTACTATCAATATTATTATAAGCAACACTATTGTGAAAAAATTAGCTTTAGCAAGACAATAATGTTCTAGATGTCATTACACAATGCATAAAGATCACATAGTTAAAGAAACACTCATATTTTATTGTAATGCGCAGTGTATGATGAGAGATAGTATTTTTATTGGCAGGAGTACAGGCAAACGAAGCAGAGAGCGATCACTGGAGGAGGCTTCACAGATCCTACAGAAGATCCCAGAAGAAGCACTTAATTCCTTACAGTCTGCTGCTCTTTACCAGCTTGTCCAGCTTCTTCTGGCCTTACAGTTAGAGGCGGTGACCGTTTCATCTGTCTGTCGCAAATTAGACCAAGTAATTTCCACCTTCACTTTAACATGACATATTTTTTATTCCTGTTTGTTGGTTTCCCTTAAAACAACACTTACTTAACTCTGTTTTACAGATTCTGCAGGTCTTGGCTGAAATAAACTACTCCATTGTCTTTGAAGTAGTCACACAATACCTGCTGAAGCTTTTGCACCAAAAACAGGTATAATGTATACATAATAACAAACATTAAAGCAACTCATTTTGATCGATAAACCCTTCTCTTTTTTTTTTTTTTTTTCAGGTGTTTACATTAAAAGATCTTCAGATAGGTAGAGTGTGCTTTAGTTCACTTCTGTTTTGCTGAGCTTTTTATATAGTCATTTTGGTTGTGTTCTAATATTTGTGGTGTGTGTCCCATGAAAGCCTGCATGTTTTTGGAGGACAGCACTATGGGACGAGAGGTTCTGAAGACAGAATGCACCACCCTGCTTAGTAAAGTCACTGAGCTGATTCCTGTTGTTATGTCAGATGAAGAAGCCAGAAATGGACCGTTGTGCTACCAAACTGTCAAGGTGGAAATCTAGTTGCTGTAACACTCACCTTTTTGAAGCTTTACTGAATTAAAGGGTTAGTTCACCCAAAAATGAAAATTCTGTCATCATTTACTCACCCTCAGGTTGTTCCAAACCTGTATAAATTTCTTCGTTCTGTTGAACACAAAGAAAAATATTTTGAAAAATGTAGGAAACTAAGCAGTTCTGGGGCACCATTGACTTCCATAGTATTTTTTTTTCCTACTATGGAAGTCAATGGTGCCCCAAAGTGGCCTGGTTACAAACTTTCTTCAAAATATCTTCCTTTGTGTACAGCACAACAAATACATTTATACAGGTTTGGAGCAACTTAAATGTAATAGTAAGAGTAAATGATAACAGAATTTTCATTTTTGGGTGAACTGTCCCTTTAATTAAGCAAGTTGATGTGGATCTGGATACTTGTATGACCTGTTGTGTTGTTCTCAGGTTTGTTTGCAGGTGTTTCAGCTGCTGCCAGGGCAGGTGGCCCTGTTGGTCTACAGTAAGGATAGTGTAAATATGAGTGTGAGAGAGATTTTGGAGTTCTTGATGGACATTATCTTAGGAGAGGTTTGTGCTTGTGGTCTCAACTATATTTTTGGAAAAACTAAAACTGAATTTATTTTGTCTAGCAGTCTTATTCTGTGTCATTTAATGGTGTTTCTCAGGCTTCCAGCAGAGATACACGATTATTGGCTGGCACTGCGGTTGCAATGCTGCTCACCACGCCGTCAGAGAGTCAGTGTGCAGAATCAGCTGCCTGGAGTCTGCTGCAAATCACCAACACGGGTAAACTACAGCACTTGATTGCACTTAAAGGCATATTACATTCTTCAAAAAGACTGTTAAATGCTAAAACTTTGGTTCATTAAAATTAAGATTTTAAAATGTTTTTGAAAGAGGTATGCTATTTTACCAAAAATATAGTTAAAATAGTAATTTTGTGTAATATTATTACAATTTAAAATAATGTTTTCTATTGTAATATATTTTAAAACATAATTTGTTCCTGTGATGGCAAAGCTGAATTTTCTGCATTATTACTCCTGTCTTCAGTGTCACATGATCCTCATTTCTAAAGGATCATGTGACACTGATTTGGTGCTCAGGAAACATTTCTTGTTATTATCAATGTTGAAAACATTTGTCTTGCAAAATATTTTGGCAGAAACTTTTTTTTCCAGAATTTTTGTATGAATAGAAAGCTTTTATTTAAAATATTTGTCTATCTTTTGTAACATTATACTGTAAATGTCTTCACTATCAATATACTGGTTTGCTTTGTTTTTTATTTCTGATAATATGTGAATTTTGTGCATCTCAGAACCATGGAGATTGACAGTAGGTGAGCTACAGGTGGACTGCCGTCCCACACGTCAAGATGGAGTGGACAGACTGGCTGTATGCAGGGGGTTGTTAACTTGCTGCAGAAATGACATTCTCGTCAGTCACCATGGCAACCAGGGGGTACGAAAATACATACACTGCTTTCACCAAGAATGATCCAAAGTGGAACATATAATTACTTACTCTTTCTTTTGTTTTATCAGACTTGTCTTCTCTTGAATGGGTTGTTCCCCTCCATCTCAGCACTTTGTGAAGAAAAGCTTGACTGTCATTACTATGTTTTTCAAGGTACAAGCTCTCTATCATCATGCGTCGTTCTACAGATTGCTGGGTCTGTGCATGACTGCAGTGACAAAAGTCATTGGTTGTATCCATATGTGTTTTGTAGTTTTTACTATCTGGCTGAAGAGGCTGAAAGAGTGTCTCAGTGAGGTTTGGGAAGTTACTGGTGCTCCTTTAGATTCAGACCTCCAACAGCAACTTACACAAATCATCTGGAGCAATGCAGAGAGCCCGGTAAGCCTTTTGCGTACTATTAAAAACAGAATATTCATTATTTTAATGTAAATGGGTTTGAACAAACCACTAACACTAAGTATGGTGTTAGATGGGCTCTTTTTACTAGGGCCATGTGTTAAAACCACTCAGAACACCCTAGCAGTTTAGCACGGGCAAGAACCACTCATATTTTCTTCAAAACATTTAAAATCTATAATAAACGAAAAAATCAGCCATAACAGAAAACATCCATTCAGCTGGTCTTTTCTTCTTTATTTTAATTGTAGTTGGATGGTGTTGCAGATGTGGCACGTAGTGCTTTCTGTCTCTTTATGGAGATATATGAGAAGGATTGTTTGCACTTTGGGAACGCAGAGAAAAGACTTTATGTGGAGTTATTGAACAGGATATCAGAACTGCCTTGGGAATCCAAAGCAAAGTATTTACCACTTACTGCAATTTTACCATACACAGGAACAGACAAGGTAAGAAGAACTTAACATTCTACCCTATTTTTGTTTAACCCTCTGGTGCAGTTCACATTTTGTTTTTTTAGAATTTTGTACTTTATTCAATTTTTTTGGCACTTGCTATGTGAACACGAAAAGTTTAAATGGTCCTGAAAAAAATGGTCACACTTGTACTCCTCGTGGTTAAAAATGACAGCATTGGAAACTAATGGGAAGTGAATTTCATCTAGTGGAAACATTTGGTACTGCATCCAAACAAAATCTTACTGAAAGCTTACATCAACCTCAAATTTGGAACACAACTTGTTTAAATTTATAGCTTTGATTTTCTCACAGTTTTAGAGTAAAACATGTTTTGGAAAAAAATATATTTCATATAAAATTGAAAAAAAAAATGCTATTTTTATGCATTTGTCATAATAATAAACTTCTATAACTTTTTTGAGTTTCCCTTTTTTAACTTAATTTAACTTCAACTTCACACTTAACTTTAATTTCATTTTCAGGTCTAAACTCAAAAATTGATTAACAGGTAATAAATGGATCATGACTGTTCAATAAATATAATTTAGTGACATAAAATCACAAAATATTAAATATGAATCCCCTAAAAATACAAAATATTGAATAAAAATGACTAAAATAAAATATAGTACATTCATTTCATTGGGAAAAAAAACGATCATTTTTTACCACAATGCAAGCAGCACCAGAGGGTTTATTATTATAATTTATTATTAATAATAAAATACAATATTATATATTATATTAATATTATATTACATATAACAATATTGTATGTTATATATATTCTTTATGAATGTAATGTATTTTTATGAATTTTTTTCAGAATATTTTAAAGAATATATAATTTTATATTTTTATGTTTAATAAAAATAAAATTATACATAAAATAAATTATATGAATTACACATTCCATATTTAAAGTGTTATATATTATAAATTATAATAAATTTAATTTATATAAAATTACTACATGAAAGTAAAAGTACTACATGATTTGGAAAATAAACTTTTTTTTTTTTCTTTTTTTTTTTTTTAGCCTTCTGAGAGGCTTAGCCTCAGTTCAGTATAAAATATAAATGAATGTTACTGAAATGCAATTTCTCTACTTAAAAGGTTCTGGAGCTTTATCCAGCCCTTCCCTCTCACATCCTAAAATGCCTCTCCACCAATCACCTTTCTCCATGTGCCTCAGAAGTCTACAAATTCCTCCTTCAGGAGCAGAAACGTGAGCTTTTCATAAATGCATCCCAAGAACCCCCGCCCACCGACCAAGACTTAGCCATTCAATGGGCTCGGAGATGGCAACCAGTCATCCTGGAGGCTTTGACTTCAGAATTAACTCTACTTCAAAATAATGCCTCTTGCCATCTTCTGCCAGCAACACTACGTGCGTTTCCAGGTGCTTTTAACAGTCTGCTGTCAGCTCTGAATCCCACGACTCCCGGTCACCTTCATGCATGGGCCTGTGTCATGAGCGCCCAACGGGTCACAAGTGGACATTCCCTCTGGGGTGCAGACAGCCCCCATGCTCTCAAGACTCTCCGTCTTGCCCTCTCCTCTTTGGATGACAGCATCCGGCTTGCAGCTCTGAACCTCCTCTGCTGCAGTCCAAAGACTAAAGAAGCCCCATCACAAGTGGAGTATTCCACTCTGAGAGAATTCATCCCGCTCAATCTCAACAGCGAATCGTCACCGTTCCGTCAGCATCTTCAGGCAGCAATAAGGAAATTCTTGGTGAGAATAAGAGATAGTTGCATGGCAAGCATTAAGGGTCATAATAGTAAAAAAGGGCTCACAGAGGAAGAGGATGCAGAGCTTAAACAAGGAGTTGGTAAGAAATTTTAAAATTAAAATGTGATGTTTTTCTGTTTAAAATGTAAGCTTTGAAACTCTCAAGATGTTTTAGTGGTACAAAGAACTATTATATGACAAAAGATGAAGAAAATTTGTATTTCTTATGTCATGATCCCTGCAAGTCCGTAGTATACACCTGGTCTCAAAATGGCCGCCACCATATGTGGAGGGTCCCCCATATGTAGAATAGATAACTTTGAAACAATTGTCAGAAGTACTATTCCCTTTGTTTAGGTATAAACATTTTAAAAATAAAAAATTGTAGTGCACTTTTAATCAGTAGAACAGAAGTGAATTTGTGTGGCTTTTTTTTTTTTTTCCTCTCAGAGTTTGTTGACTGGCTCTCCCAGCTGTCATTGGTCTATTTGACTCCTGACAGCAGCTACCAGAGGAAGAAGACTGTCTTGCTCCTGCTGTCTGCAGTGCTTGAAACATGCACTGACACCTGGAGTCCAGACAGAAAGAAGGGACAACCACCTGGTAATAAAACAACACCTACAAAAAAATGTACCCTGGTAATATCATATTTTTGGGCATGTATGGTAGTATCATGGTTTCCTTTGAAGTGCATTTGAATACATATTGTGGAATTCTTGATCCTTTACCTATTATTTCTAACTTCAAACTGATATAATATGATGAAATGATATGAGGGATGGATATAAGTTTTGTTTTGTTTTGTTTTTTCCCCAGCCAATATGTCTACTCTTATAAACTGGGCTAAAGAAAGGGGGAAGTGGGATTTCTTCTCAAAGTCAAAGCTGCTGGTCCTGATTGGATGTTTGGAGGATTCAACCAATGAGGTAAAACTAAATGAATATACACTACTATTCAAAAGTTTGGGGTCAATATGATTCTTTTTAAAGAAATTAATATTTTTATTCAGTAGGGTGCATTAAACTTATAAAAAGTGACATATAGTAAAGTAAATATACATATAATGGATCTTTCAAAATCTTTCTATTTCAAATCAATTTAAATGCTGTTCTTTTGAACTTTCTATTCATCAAATAATCCTGAAAAAAAAATCACAAAAATATTAAGCAACTGTTTTCAACATTGATAAAAAGAAATGTTTCTTATAACCAAATCAGCATATTAGAATGTTTTTTTAAGGATCATGTGACACCGAAGACTGCATTAATGACTGCTGAAAATTCAGCTTTGTCTTCACAGGAATAAATGACATTTTAAAATATATTAAAATAAAAAAATATTTTTCACAATATTACTGGGTTTTTTTTACAGTATTTTTTAAAACAAAAATCACAGCCTTGTTGAACATAAGAGACTTTAAAAAAACATTAAAAACTCTTAACGACCCCAAACTTTGCACAGCTGCAACCCTTGCCCCAGTTGTCCTGTTATGTAATGTAGTTGCCTGATATGTTGTCCCTGTACTGTAGATCCGAGAGCTGTCTGCGGAGCTACTTCTCCGATTTTTCCCCCCATCTCTCCCTCATGATGTCACAGCTGTGCTGTTTAGCCGGGCAGAACGGCTGCTCCAGAGCCCACGGGTCCAGGAGGCCCAGATGGGGGCACTGATGATCAAACTGCTCCTGCAGAAGTGAGCAGACATCTCTTATCTCTGTTTTATTATGAGAGAATGCACATATACTGCCATTCAAAAGTTTGGTGTCTGAAAGATTTTTTAAAATGTTTTTAGAAGTATGTTGTGCTTGCCAATCTGCATTTATTTGCTCAAAAATACAGTAAAAGCACTAATATTATGAAATATTATTACAATTTCAAATAACTGTTTTCTATTTTAATATATTTTACAATGTAATTTATTTCTGTGATGGCAAAGCTGAATTTTCAGCATCATTACTAAAAAATTCTTATTAAGCAGCACAACTGCTTTCAACTGTGATGATAATATTTTTGTGGAAACTAGAAAACATTTGCTTTACTTTGAATATTTTTTATGTTTGTGTGTGTGCATTTCTGTATCATAGGGTGGATGGTGCATTTGAACAGGGGGAGAAACAGTCACTTAAACTGATTACATTCCTTCTGACCAAACTACAACACCATTACCTCACTGCCAGGAATGACATGTTGCTTGCAGCTCGCACAACACCTATTCATGGTAAAAGCAAATAAAACCAGCTTAGTTTAGAGATCTGATCACCATTAAGCAGAAGTTTCACATCTAATATATCTAAAGTATATGATGAAATAAGAATAATCCACAGATAAAATGTATTTTATCACTTCAGGCATTGTAAGTGCTCTGCAGAGGGGCTTGCTGGAGGTGCCAGGGGTCCTAGCAGAGTCAATAACCCAGAGTATTGCAGGAGACATTGTGTCTTTACTAGAAAAGCTTACTCTACTGCTGTTAGGTGTGCTGTATGGAGACCAGGACACTGAGGAGAAAGGTACGCTGAAAGTTGTTATGAAACAATATGCCTGAAGAGATTTTGTCATCAGAAGACACTTTTCTTTTTGTCACAGATGTGCCTCCATCGTTCTGTGACATGGGGAATGCAATCAGTTCTCTAATTGGTCAGGGTGGTGTTGAGAGGGGGGGACTTGATGAGGATGGAGAGGAGAATGTGTTGCTCTCTGAGGAACATAGTCTGGTGCTGACCTGCTGCTGGGTCTCCTTGAAGGTAAAGCTGATAGATCGTCTACAAGAATTACAGAACATCAGCCTTTGTTTTATTTCATATTATTTTATTAATTATGGGCAAAAAGAAGCAAATCTTAAAGTATTGTGTCTATTGTATTGTGTAATTGTGTGTATTGTGTCCCTGTTAAGTAAACATTAAGTAAACATTTTATTGTATATTTTATTTTATTGTGAATATTTTATATTATTATTTTTTACTGTAGGTGGACCAAAAAGAAGGAAAAGTAAATATTTTATGTTGTTTTATTAGAGATGAAACTAAATGATGCAAAGAGAACTAATAATTTTATATATATAATATATATATATATATATAAAATTAAATGCAATTTCAGCTAGTTGCCAAGACATTTCCCATTTTCATTTAGTTTAACATTTTTTGTGTGTGTGTGTGTGAGCTGTGGTTTACAAATATTATTATGTGTAACTAAGATATATTGTGTGATCTTCTACTTTCCTGCTAGGAAATTGGTATTTTTCTAGGCTCCCTGGTGGAGAGAATCCTGTCACTTCACTGTGAAGAACTGACATTGACTGTGGATGAACTCAGGAGGGCTTCCAAAGTGTTTAAAGACATCATTCTGAAATGTAGACACTGGGTAAGCACAATTCATGCATAAATAAGTCCAATTTGCTCTTTTCACACTGATGTCCAGAGCACTTTTTTTCTACACTTTGTTTCACAGTAATGTCTGTTTGTGAACTTGTTCTGTCTTTTTCTCTCATCTTCCATTAGGGGGCAGTAGAGGGCTGCTGTATTGGCTTCACTAAATTCTGCAGGGCTCTCCTATGCAGCTCTGATCCAGAGATCAAGCAGATCCCTTCCATCATATTACAACAGGTAGAATAGAGTCAGGGCTTCTTTCTCAACTAGGGATTCATGAGATTTGTAAAAATGAATGAGATTTGTAAATCAGTAAATCATGTATTATTCATTGGTATATATTGTTTTGTTAATTATATAAATTATTATAAGATTATTATATTGCACACTTGTATTTATTTAAGTGGCCATGAAATATTTTATTTTACTTGATTTTACTCTATTTTATCAAAGGTAGACTGAAAGGACACAAAAGTCAAAGAATACACTCTCTCTCTCTCTCCCTCTAGGGCCTTTCTGTTCTCCAGGCGCCCCGTAGTACATCAGTGACACGGCGTGCTGCCGGTTTACCCATGCTGATTTTAGGTGTCTTAGCTGCTGAGGACTCTAGCAAATCTCGCCCCCTTTTGGCCCACACCATTAACACCCTTCTGAAAACGGCTGAAGCACCTCTGCCCCAGGACTGGGACCAAACCCTCGACTTACCGCAGGTACAGTCAGTGATCGAGCCATTAAATACACTACAGTTCAAAAGCTTGGTGCTGGTAAGATTTTTGAACGTTTTCAAATGAATTCTCTTATGCTCCCCAAGCCTGCATTTATTTGATCAAAAATATACATAAAATTTAATATTGTGAAATATTAATACAATTTAAAGGAACTGTTTTCTAAAATGTAATCTACTCCTATAATGGCAAAGCTGAATTTTCATCAGCCATTAACGCCAAGGATTTTTTTCTACTGGCCCAGTCTGGCCAGTGGTTCAAAAATTTTTACTTGCCCTGCCAAAATTTTCACTGGCCTCACCACAAAAAAATTAATAAATAAACAAATTTAAATAGTTACTGATTTCCTTGTATTTGACTATGCAACATTAATAAATAAGGTTATGACACCAAATTTCAGATACCAGCGACATTTCACAATTCTTGATTCTAATTTTGATACCACAACAAAAACTACTAGCCTAACTGATATAAATCTCAAATATTATTAAAGACAAGTAAACAGTCAGTAATAAAATAAGAATAATTAATAGCAACAGCACAAATAACTACAATAGAACAAACATACAAATTAAATAAACAGTGCTCTTCAGGATTTTCAGGTAGGTCTAACAGTAGTTTTCAGGTACAGAAATTGAATAGAGTAATCAAATCAATTAACACTGCAAATTAATTATAGATTAATCCTTATTAAAGTTACAAAAGTTATTCAGTCAAGACCAGTGAGTGATTTTTTTTTTATTTTTTTATTTCTTTTTTGTCCTTGTTGTTTAACATTGAAAACAAAGACAGCAATCGTTAGATTACAGTGTTACACATGCGTTTTATTTCTAAATTGTTTACATTCACTTAAGACATAATCGACTGTTTGCTAGGATACTTGCCAAGATGGGTATTTTGACATAATTTTGTGAGAATTTGTCCGTTCAACCGAAAGAAGACATGAAAGAGAACTCAAATCAGTTTCTGTGGTCTTTGTGTACGCACACAAAACTTCTCACAAAGCGCACAAGTACCGAACTTAGTTCTCTTTTGCATTTTCTTGCACTTGAATATTTAAACTGGCAAGGCTTAAATACAGGTGCAAATTATAAACTTTCCTGACGATTCAGCACTGGCCCGATCAGCCCAGGCCATCAGGAAGTCCTTATCGTCAAGCCCTGATTACTCCAGTCTTCAGTGTCACATGATCCTTCAGAAATCATTCTAATATGCTGACTTGGTGGTCAGGAAGCATTTCTTATCAATGTTGAGAACAGTTGTACTGTTTAATATTTTTTTGTGGATTTTTTCAGGATTCTTTGATGAATAGAAAGATCAGAAGAACAGCATTTATTTGAAAACAAAATCTTTTGTAACAATGTAAAAATATTTACTGCCACTTTTGATCAATTTAATGCATCTTTCCTAAATAAAAGTAATAATTCCTTTATAAAAATAAAAATAAAATCATACTGATACCAAATTTTAAATAGTCATGTATATCTACAATAATTCTGGATCAAGCATGTTAAAAAAAAAAGTGTAAGTGTCCTTAAAAGATATCTCTCATTCCGTGATTCTCACAGGTGTGTGCCGTTCACACCCTTCAAGCACTGGTGAAGGGCTCCAGTCTGGGTGTTGCTGTTCTACAATACACTCCTGTGGTGGCCATTCTGTCACTCACACTCCTTAGCTCGCCATGCTGGGCCATGAGGAACGCAGCCCTGCAGCTCTACAGTATAAGCCAGTCACACCTACTATGATTTTGACCATTGCCAAGTAGTCACATGTTGACCTTTGACCTCATCTTCACTTTTAACTTGTCATAGGTTCTCTCTGCACCAGAATGTTGGGTCAACAGCCAGCCGGTCAAGAGAGGTCCACTCATTCCAGCATGTCTTCTCCTTCTTTCTTTAACCTCTACCCAGCCCTACAGCCCTTCCTCCTGGGGGCGCTGGAAAGTGCAGCTAAAGACCTACATGACGCCACCCTTCTCCTACATCCTTCCCTCTACCCTGTGCTCACTCTGCTTGCCAAACTACAGCCTGGTGCTGAGGAACAGACACGGTACGATGGACACTGTCATGCAAACAATCCATACACCCAAATACATGAATATGATTATATTATATTATATTATATATTAGATTATATTGCCCAAAAGTTTGGATGTTTAAATCTGGCAAATGCCTTTTCCCCTGAGTAACCATCCATATCCACTCCTTGTTTTTCTGATTTGCTTGGTGTCTTTGTGTTTTCCTCAGGGCTCTGTCAGAATTCCTGCCTCCGCTATTCCTCCTAGCTGCCAGCCCAGTCTATGGCGTACGAGTGATGTCATCAAGAGCCCTAGTTGCTATGGTACCACTAAGTGAATATCTGGCAACTGTCCTGCAGTTGGTGGAAAAGCTGCCCGAATCACAAGACGTTGTGTGCTGTCACAACAGACTGCATGGCCAACTCCTTCAGATAGAAGCCATACTGGCCAGGGCACTGAAAACTAACATGTAAGAGTAAAAAAGTATATCTCATGAACGAAATGCCACCGTAAGCTTAATATTTTGACACTTTTTGTCATTAGTTTGTGATTAGTTTATTGTCTTACTGAATGCACAAAAGTCTGAACATAAATATTAAAAGCAGTAGTCATAATCAGTGATTATTAAATTGTAATTTGAGGTTTTTTTTTTTTTTTTAGCAGTCGGTCATCTGTCAGTGAGGTTATGACCAGGTTTGAGTCCAGACTGTGGTTGGCATCTCTGAGGCAACGATGCCCGCTGGTGCGGATGGCATATGTGGATATAGTGAGGCTGGTGAGAGGCCACTGCTCTGGTGCTTTCCTCACTCAGCTGTCCTCTCAACTACTGCAGGAGATCCACAGGAGTCCAAATGTACTAGAGGTGGGGCTTCATGTTCTGTTCTACACAGCTAGTGAAATGTAAGTCTTAATTGTGAATGTAACGTGTTGTTTTTAGGTTGGCTCTGCTGCATTCCACCAAAGTGCAGTGAACTTTCTGTGTGGGGATCCTGAGTGGTCGTGTCAGGTGTGGCAGAGTCTGGCCAATGGCAACGCAGTAGTAAGGCTCTCATTGGTCAAGTCTGCTATAGAGGGGCATGGTTGGAGAGGAACAGACCTCCAGGAGGTTATTGAGAGAGCAATGCAGGTTAGTATTACAATAACACTTCAGTTTTACTACTGCACTGCCTCTCTATATGGTCAGTTGATTTTGTTGTAATTATTGTAGAATGACACTTTATTGCAAAGATACAATAATAACACTGAGATCAAATATACAGCCTTTTTTATCGTGTGGGAATTAATTGCCTTAACACTACTGTTCAAAAGTTAGAGGTCTTTTTTTTCTTTTTTCTTTTTTTTTTTTTAAGAAATTCAATGATTAAAAAGTGAAAGTAAAGACATACAAAAGATTTCCATTTCAAATCAGTTCTATTCATCAGTTTCCACAAAAATATTAAGCAGCACAACTATTTGAACATTGATAATAATAAGAAATGTTACTTGTTACAGAATTTATTTGTTCAATGTTACAGAAGACTCATGTGACACTAAAGAATAGAGTAATGATGCTGAAAAGTCAGCTTTTTCCATATCAGGAAAAAATGACATTTTAAAGTATATATTAATATAGAGACATTTAATTTAAAGTGTTAGTTCACCCAAAAATGAAAATTCTGTCATTAATTACTCACTCTCATGTTGTTCCACACCTGTAAGACCTTTGTTCATCTTCAGAACACAAATTAAGATATTTTTGATAAAATCCAATGGCTCAGTAAGGCCTGCATTGCCAGCAATAACACTCCCTTTTTCAATGCCCTGAAAGCTACTAAAAACATATTTAAAACAGTTCATGTGACTACAGAGGTTCAACATTAATATTATAAAGCAACTAGAATACTTTTTGTGCGCCAAAAAAACAAAATAGCGACTTTATTCAACAATACCTAGTGATGGGTGATTTCAAAACACTGCTTCATGAAGCTTCGAAGCTTTATGAATCTTTTGTTTCGATTCAGTGGTTCAGAGCGCCCCCCCAATGGTGAACCATTGCAATTTCAAAACACTTATGACACAAGGAAGCCTTGTTTACTTAAATCATTTGATTTTGGCACTCTGAACCACTGATTCGAAACAAAAGATTTGTAAAGCTTCGAAGCTTCATGAAGCATAGTTTTGAAATCGCCCATCACTAGATATTGTTGAATAAAGTCGTTATTTAGTGTTTTTGGCACACAAAGTATTCTCGTCGCTTTATAATATTAAGGTTAAACCACTGTAGTCACATGAACTGTCTTAAATATGGTTTTAGTAGCTTTCTGTGCATTGGAAAAAGGGAGTGCTGGTGATGCAGGCCTCACTGAGCCATCGGATTTTATCAGAAATATCTTCATTTGTGTACTGAAGATGAGTGAAGGTCTTACGGGTGTGGAACAACATGAGAGTGAGTAATTAATGACAGAATTTTCATTTTTTTGGGTGAACTAACCCTTTAAATAAAATTTAAATAATGTTTTGTAATATTACTGTTTTTACTATATTTGTATATGTATCAAATAAATGCAGCCCTGGTGAGTATTTCAATAACATTTAAAAAATCTTACTGACCTTAAGCAGGTGTGTATCAATATTTGCTTTTTTACAAAAAGTCAATATATTCAATATAGTCAATATATTGTAACATAAGCCTATCACTGGCCTAAAGTCCACAGAAATCCATTTTGCATTGCAGGCAGACTTGGCCTGTTCACTCACAAGGCACTCTTGTATTCCATCTGCGCCTTTTTTTGTTGATCAGCAAGATAGTCCAGGGGCCAAAGACATCCATCTATCTTTGGCCACTGCATCATGTCTTGCTGCCAGTGAGCACGATTTAAAATGTCGAATTAAAAACCTTTAACCTTTTTATAAATGCGTCTTCAAACCCCTGCAATCTGTTCAATTGATTTGTGCTCTGTCTGACTGTTGATGAAAGTCATTTTACTTAATCTGTGTTGCCTGCTTTCAGTTAGTTTGGGTTGTTTAGTTGCATTGCCTGTAGGACCGTACAGGTCAGCGGTCTTTATTTATTTATATTATTTATATTTAAATATGTTTTTTTCCCCTGAACCTACTGCTAATGTGGCCTTTTCTATCACTGGCTGGTAGCCAGTCCCAATTGTCAGCTAGATACAACTGAAGGAAATTAAAACAATCAAGAGCTGTTTAAAATGCTGGGATAAATCAGGCTGTAGATCTTATTAGACAGCTCATTTTTCTTGTGTGAAGGGGGCGTGTTAGTCATTGTATTCAGTAATCGTTAAAAACAGACTGGGTTTGGACTTGGCCAGGATTTCCGCCCAGCTGTCATGTGAAGTCAATGGAATACCAAACTTACACACCTGATGGAGCTGCTCTACATGTCATGAGAGATGAAATATACTACAATCTTTTAGTGCCTTTTATTTATTTTTTTATAAATAATGTCAGGAAAGGGTGCTCTTGTATAACAGTATCCATTATCTGCAGGCCAACCTGAAGAAGGCGCTGTTGGACCAGAACGTGGAGTACAGGGGAGCATTCTTGACCACATTAGTTGAGGTTATGACCCCAGAGGAAGAGAGTTGTGCCCTGCCCCCTCCCTGTCCTCCAAGGTTTGAGGAGACGTGGCTGCAGGAGTGTGTGGAGGTTCTATTTACTGATCTGGAGTCAGATAGAGGAGGACCTGTGCTGATCTCCACAGCTCTGTGTGCAGTCAGCCTGCTCCTCTCCCAGAGGTACACTCACATGTCATGCACCCTAATGTTAATATGTTTAGCTTGATGTTATTCGATATTCTTGATGTTTTTTATGTTTGTTTTCCTTTCAGTATTTTTGTCAAAGTCAACAGTAAATCCAAATTGATCCAATTTACTTTCCATACCATATTTCTGCTCTTACTGAGCATGATTCACCATGTTATTTCAAAGAAAAAAATATTTATCTTCGTAATTTTTCATCAAAATGTAATAACTTACTTTGCCTATGAAACTTCTTTCTTGTTTGGCAGGGGACTAATAAATGTTGACTAATAAACAAATAACTATTTAAACATTATTTTAGGCTACTCTTGTAGGTAATGCAGTCTTTCTAAAGTCCTGCCAATAGTTAACACACAAATTAATGTTGATAATAAAGGTTACAGCAATAATAGCAAAAAGCAATAGGTTTGAAAAAGAAGCATTACCATTGGTATACACTACTGTCTTATGCTCACCAAGACTGCATTTATTTGATTAAAAATACAGTACAAACAATTTAATGCTAATTTGGTCCTCAAGAAAAATTTCTTATCACAATCACAGTGGAAAACGGTTGTGCAGCTTCATATTTTTGTGGAAACCCTGATACTTTTTTTTTTTTTTTTTTTTTTTTTTTTTTTAAGGATTTTTTGACGAATAGAAAGTTTAAATGAACAGCATTTTTAAAACAGAAATCTTTTGTACCAGTGTTAAGGTCCTTACTGTCACTTTTGAACATTTTAATGAATCCTTGCTGAACAAGTAAATTCATATATGTGAAAAAAATTTACTGACTCAAACTTTTGAATGGTAGTGTATGGCTTTAAAAAGTGGGTGTTGGCAATGTTTCAGAAGGGATATAGATACATTTCTAAATAGATAAAGTTGTGTGTTCCCTTTTATGTCAACTTACTGATGTTTCTGAGAAAGCAATAAGACTTTACAGATGGCTAATGGCTTTACTTTGTTTGCCTGCCCTTCTCTCTCTCATTCTCTCTCAGTGTGGACTTGTCTTTGCTCCAGCGCTGGTGTAAGTTATTAGAGAAGCACAGATGCCCTGAAGCTCCTGAGGCACTCAGAATATCCTGTGCTCAGGCTCTGTGTCTGTGTGGCGTCTCCGTGGTGACCAGGAGCCTGACAGACAGCCTTGTGCTCAAAGAGCTCAGTACCAGGTATAATAAAGAGGTGTGCTTTCATAACTCCAGTTTGGGGAGTAAGTTAGACGTAAGTTATATTTCTATCTGATTGACATAGATTAGCAGATTCTTTGCAACTCAGGTTTCTGCATCTGGTTGCTTTTAAGCTTCATTTAATACTCAAAACAGACCAGGCTTTTGGTTTTAGAGATGTTTGCGGTTTATTATTTGATATTTTCATCCCTTTGTATTTTGAAGCTTGATCAACACCGGTATCTACCTGCTTCAGGATGAGAGTCCACAGGTAAGAGCAAAGGCAGCCGTCTTTGCCTCTCTGGTCTGCTGTTCTCGACGACCAGACGCTCCTCAGAGATGCTTCTACATGCAGGTGAACCAGGCTCTGCACTCACTGCTGGACCTGCTCTTGGAAAAATTCTGGGATGCAAGTGGTGCTTTGGAGGCCTTAATGTGCCACTTACCTGACTGTGATCTGAATGTTTTGCTGAAGGAGTCCAAAGAGACACAGTATGTCAACCCACATACAGAAATGATCAATATTTAGGACAGTCATTATTGTTTTTTTGTGTATATTGTTGTATTTTTATTGTTGTCATTGTTTTATTTCTTGTTTTCAGACCACATTCAGTTTGGGTTTTTATTAAATATACACTATCAACTTTTTTGACAGAAATTATTACTTTTATTCAACAAAGATGCATATAATTGATCAAAAGTGACAGTAAAGACTTTTTCATTGTTACAATATTTCTATTTCTAATAAATTATGTTGAATTTTCCATTCATAAAAGAATATCATCAAAGTATCACAGCTTCCTCAAAAATATTAAGCAACACAACTGTTTTCAACAGTGATAATAATAAGAAATGTTTCTTGAGCACCAAATCAGCATACTGGAATGATTTCTGAAGGATCATGTGACACTGAAGACTGGAGTAATGATGCTGACAATTCAGCTTTTCCATCACGGGAATAAATTACATCTTAAAATATATTAAAATAGAAAAATTTAATTTATGATATTTCACAACTTTATTGTATTTGTGATCAAATAAATGCAGCCTTAGTGAGCATAAGGTATTTCTTATAACAACAACAACAAAAAAACCTCAACTTCTTTCAACATTAAAAATATCTTACTGACCCCAAACTTTTAAACTATAGTGTTGCTTGTAAAAAATCTTACATAGGTTTTAATCTTTATATCTTTAATTATATTTTGCCTGGCTTTAGAAAAGGAAATGCATACGAACTTCCTGTTTTCCTCTGTCTCTTACATTATTTTTGTGTTTTCTGTTGGTCAGATGGCGCAGTCTGTATGAGCGCGATGAAGCAAATGTGTTTGCAGAGCCATCTGTGATCTCAGAGTGCCTGTTGCCGTACCTATTGCATCTAGTTAAACATTACCCAGAATCCTCCACTCTCACCAAGAACCTTGAGCACTGGGCCCGAAACAGTGCAGCCATTGTCAAAGAGAATCTCACAATTTGTATGCAACTTCAATTAGGTGTGTAAGATTTACCAGATCTCCATAATTGTTGTTTTTCCTTGTTGTTACATTAATTTTCAATAATGAACTTCCTTATGCTCCTTTATAATTCAATCCAAAACCTTTGATATGATCTGTAATATTTATTAATGGTTTGTATGTAGTCGTTGTTGTACATTTACGCACGTTATTTATGTCATTATGTCTCTCATTTGTTGTCTAGGCAATGTCCTGAATCCTGATTGGCTGAGTTTGCTAATAGATCCCCGTTTCCATTGCGCTCTTTATGGCCTGTTCACTAGGGCAATTATACTACTCCAGCTGCTCAAGAAGTGTGATTCCATACAACCCCTACTTGACCCTTTGAGTTTATCTACAGACCTTCAGGATATTCGGAGACGGTTTGTCCTAAATGGAGTCTTCCTTCCTCAGGTCTTCATTGATGCACTAGCACAGACAGATTAATCTAGTGCCGTCACAGATCAGGGTTGCATTATTGCAGTTACAGGCTTAATTAAGCACAAAAAAAGTGTAATCATTATTGATCCGGAAAAGCTGGCTCTGCATCGCCATATTGAGTGCAAACTATTCAAAAAGAAGAATAACAGTCCTTTGTTGTGCAATACAAGAGAGACAATAAAGAAAACCTTTGCTTGTCTACTTCACCAACCATAATCAAACACCAACTCCAGATAATTCTTGATGACAGTAGCTCTGTAAGTGTAGCACATCTGAATCTGAAATGGCTGAAAGATGCCATTGTTTCTGGATGGGTGGTGATTACTGAAATAGAGCACACTGCTAGCAGGGACAAACAGTCAGCAGTGACTCAAAGAATCAGCGAGCATGTGTATGTTTATGCATGTTCATATGCATGTGTTTGACCCACGTAACACCCTGAGGATGGTATATGTATTTTAAGTCAAATCTCTCTTTTGAACCATTCAATATCAACTGTGATTTATATTGTATGCTTGTATATTGATGCTTTATATATTTATAAAATAAAGATTTAATTATTTTTTTTAGAACTTATTGTCTAACCCTGATCTGTGACCCCAACAACAAAGGGGATAGTCTGTCCCTTTTTTTTTTTTTTTTTGATGCTCCATCTCTGTGAACTCGGAGACTCATTAGTTTTATGTGGAGTGGTGGCACATATTTAGTTGTGATAACACTTCACAAAAGCCCAGACCGGTTTGAGCTGCCTCACACCAACCTCAGAGCATCTTCTGACACACACAGCAGCAGCTTAGGAGTTTCAGACTGTAAGTCCAGATCCGATTTTTGTGCATATTTGAAATCCAGTCAGATTTAGCAAGTGTGAACAGCAAAAAATCACATGAAATGTCAATCACAAATCCGTTTCAAGCTACATTCGTATGTGGTTTGAAATCCTAATTAAATCACATTTCTGGAAATCTGTTTTAGTCTGACTGATCTGATCGGATTTTGCTTGGTTTATGCAACTTTCTCATGCCATGTAAAACATAAACATCAGACGTCGTTGTAATAGGAAATATGCTGAAAGTCGCTGCAGAAACAAGGTTGTGTTGGTGTAGAGTGCCGGACGAGCAGAAAATGACTATGTATTGGAGAATTGGAGACGTGTTTTGAGACCGACAGAGATGATAGCCCAGAAAACGTAGTAGTCCAGCGGCTACACACTGTCATGTTGTACATAAGACAACATGTGTCTTGCAAACCCCTCCATGTTGCTGGTGGTGGTGGTGTTGTTGTTTTTGGCATATGCCTACCAACGCAATATCATTACCATAGAAACCAATGCAGATATTCAGGAAAACAAAAGAGCGCACATGCATCTGATCTGAACAATTGCAATACACAGTATGGACAGTCAATAATATAGACCAGATTCCAATCGGATACACAAATAATTGGATTTGGACTGGCAGTGATAACGTAGCCTTACTTGCACTCATTCTCTTTTTTTCCTATGGTACCTAATCTTTTTCCTACCCTAATCCTTTCTTTTGTGTCCTATAAATATTTTACAGTTTTATCCTACTGTTTTTTTTTTTATGTCTTTCTTTCTCACTTTGTACCCCCTTTCTCATCCTCATCTTCTCTTTACATAAGCCACTTCTACTCAGGTTTCACTGCAGGGGTAAATGCATCAAACAGTGATGTAATGGCTTTTGCGGCAACAGTAGAGTTGCCCTACCATAACAGCAGGGGAATAGCGTCTGCTTTATGCCACATTAGAGGCTTGTCTCCCAGGTTAATTGTCCATTTTCTGCCCTCAACATAGGACTAGTTGATGATTCATGCTTGGAATATGTACTCAGTTGCTGTGCAACACGCCTGCGTGTCACAGGACACGGTGTTAGGACGCAGCTGGGTATCCCAGTAGCCATCAGTGGAGCAGATGGTCTGAGTTTACAGCAAACCATGAAGAGATTCACACTCCTCTATAAATGCTTCAATTGTATTATAAATGACCTATTGATTATTTTAGAGTCTAGACGGGATACAGGTGGATTAAAAGAACAATGTTGTGTAAGATTGTTTCATTATTTAAGATTAAGAAAATATCCATTTTTAGAAAGATTTAAAATATTTTAGTAGAAAATTGTTTTAGGATTTGGAGAGAATTAGGCCTTTTTCACTTGACTATCCATTTTAAAAAACAAGAGCTCATAACTTCTTAATAAGCTATAAATGGGCTATTTCTGTTTTTTTTTTTTGTTTTTTTGTTTTTATTCAAACTATTTTAAGAGAGTTGTATAATGTGAAACATCTGTTAAAACATCTGGCTTTTTCCACTCATTGTCTGCTGTCTTCGCTATACAAACCCATGACACTGGTTTCATTTTGTTATTATTTTAATCACAGTAGTTTGGTTGTAAAGAATCTTTGGACAGAACATAATGGTAATAATAAATGTGTTGAATAAATAATGTTTGAATAATTATGTTTGTCCCTAGTTCTCTTTTGGAGTAAATAGGATCTTTTTATCATGTTTATTCACTGTACTGTTTATGACTATGCATCTGTGCTATATTCTGAAAGCATTCAACATGTTCACTTTTTTTTCTTCTTCTTCCAAATAACACATTTTAAACAAACCAGTCAAACAGGACTTCATAACAGGTTGAAATTGCAGAACAAACAGAAGTAATAGCTGGGTGTCAAAAATAGTAACAACATCATCAAAAAACTTGAAAACAAAGAAACACTATAGTTACTGAATGTCTGATCTCTCTCACACTCATCTGCTTGGGTGCACAACTCAGAAAAAAGAGCTGCCAACCTGGCTCCAATTTTACTTTGGAAACTTTGTGTAATTACTTTGGAAAATAAAAGTAGGTCAGTTAACCAGTGCCATGGAAAGGAAGTAAACTATCTGGTCAAATTAAATCTAATTGCTTGCTTCCATGCTTCAAAATGCCATGAAAACCTTGACATAATTTCCAAGATTTCAAAAAATCTGATAAACAAAAGACATTGTACTTATAGATTAATGGTGAACTGCAGCAGAAAATGTGACACTGATCTTACTGTGCTGAACAGTGCAGAACTATTGAAAACAGACAGCTGTATTTATAATAGTTGTGTACTGTAATTAACAAAGGGAATGCACTTAAAACAAAGGAAAATGTCAGTATAGAGTTGTCCAGAATGTACAACTGAGAAAATCTTAACAAAAGAGCGTGACTCACAAAGCATGTGTGTCTTTCATCTATTCTGAGAGGACAGCTTTTTCAGAAGCTGAATAGCTTACACTGATCATGTCATCACTAATGAACCTTGTGTTTCCCTACTTTTAATAGTTTCTCCTCAGGAGACCCTCTGCTTCCTTGTAAATAATAGAGGCGCTCATTGTTCCTTGATCTCCTAATGAAGTTCTGCTCTGTCAGATTTGTTTAACAAGAATGGATGATGTGACTGAATTGATGGTGCTGTAATGATGAATTTGTGTGAGGGTTTTGGCCTATTTTATTCTTTGCAAACTCATGTTGCACGAAAGCTTATTCAGACACATTGCTTTCATTGACTTTGCTTCAAATTGTAAATTTGACCCTAAGGAAATATGTATTTATATATATATATATATATATATATATATATATATATATATGCCCGTTACATGGCTTGGAACTCATATGCGCACGCATTCACAATAAGTCACGTATACCGCATGTTTTTGGATAGTGGGTGAAGACCCACGCAGACACAGGGAGAACATGCAAACTCCACGCAGAAAGGGCTTCCGCCCGCTACCCACTGTGATTTCTTTATATATCTTTTCTTCTTCTTCTTCTTCTTCTTCTTCTCCTTTTTCTTCTTTCTAATGTACCAAACTCTGTACTAATGTTAAAAAGTCTTCATACCAATTAATAAAATATTTGTGTGGTTTTATATTACAATAATACAAACACAGTCGATTGTCTGCTGGAACATTCTGGTCATTTTGTCCAAGTATCATTCACATGTAGTCTACCGTCCATCATTCTAATCAGAGATGCTGCTGTTTCTAGGACCCGGAGGACGCGCTCAGTGTTGCCAAGTCCGCGGTATTGGGCTACTTATACACTGTTGCCGCGTGTTGTTTTTTATGTCCGCGGGTTGAAACGAACCCGAATAACATGATATTTAGCGCCTGAATAGCGAATTTTACCAGCAGGAACCCAGCCAAAAACGCGGATTGTACCCCCTGGAACCTGGATTTTTACCGGGGGACCCCCCTGAAATGCCATTGGGATAATTTTGAGTAGCAATTGGGCGGATTTTGTTGTGAAAACCTGGCAACCCTCACGCAGTGCCTCCGCAAAGGGAGTGCAGTCCATTCAGGCTGTTTACCAGCTCAGAGTCAGAGCCCAAAACAACAGCACGACTGCAGTGTGTTTGGAGAGCAGTGTGGCTCGATTCACCACAGGCTTTTCCATTAAGACAGAGCGGTTTTAAGTCGTCATGAATAATAATTGTTCCTGTTGTTAATAACATCGACGAATAAAAATGTTTCGACTGCTTTACTTTGTGCCCCTGCTGAGCTCTGGTTTGGTGAGCTGCTTGTCTGTTGTTGAAGGTAAGATCCAATTTCAATGTGCTGCAATATCTTTCTAAAAAAAAAAAAATAATAATAATGTATGCTTTATTTTAAGTGATTTAGAAAAGGTAACGATGCTGCATGAGGCTATATTTTCCTCACAATTTTGCATTTTTACATCCGTTTTTTTTTTTTTTTTTTTTTTGTTATCGTTTCATATCTGTTCATAAAAAAATTATTGTAACGATTGTTTAGTATAGTAAATGGTGAATTTGCCTGTAATTTAAACACGAAAAATTAACTTATCTGAAACCAGTCTTCCAAATCATACGAAGTTCATTTATTTTCCCACAGAGTGTATAACATCTAATGGCGAGAGCTACAGGGGAATGCAACAGAAGACATCCACAGGGAACATTTGCCTCAACTGGAAGAGTCTAAACTTGAAGTTTAAAGACTCACAGACAGGTAAATACTATTTTTTTTACTTTTCTTTATCTATTTGTACATTTTACTGTGTAATTTGAAAATAAACACTTTTAAAAAGACACCCCAAAACAATATATTTGAGGAAATTAAGCTAGGATATGTGCAATCATGCATATTTACAGACTGTATCCATTAATTAGAAAGTGCAAAATGCAAACTGTCAATATTGCTGATTATAGATTTTGTAAATTAGGATTTTGTATGAAGAGGGCATGCGGCCCAGATATTATGAGCCCTAACTGAAAAAGCTGAGCAATCACAATTCCCTAATCCAGACGAGGGCATGTCTGGAGATGTGGATAGGATGCACTCACTACAGCTCAAAAACACATACTTACAAACATAGAAATGTTTTAATAGAAAACTAAAGTATCATGTAAACCTATATAAAATGTACTTAATTTGTTTTGTTTTGTTTTGTTTTGTTTTTTTCTTGTCAGAAGATGTTGAAGATCACAATTTCTGTCGTAACCCAGATGGTTCAGAGAAGCCCTGGTGCTATGTCTCTGGGTCCAATGGAGAAACCAGAAAAGAAGCATGTGATATTAAGATATGCCAAGGTAGCCATGTTTACTCTCTTCACTAGACTCCACTGGATGTGTTAGGGAAAAAATGGCAATAAATGACAGCAGCTTTTATAGATTCATATAAATGTAGCCTAAATTTAATTAAATTTTTTAAATGAAAATAAGAATCACAAAGCACTTGGTGTTTTGTTGGGGGGGAGATAAACACTCCAGCACGAAATGTGACTATGATTTATGAAAGTGATTTATTTAACTCGTGTCTTTCTCTGGCATTTCACAACTGGGTCTTACTAACGGTCTTACACAAGTGTTTCCACAGTCTTACGCTTTTTCTTCCTAGAATCTGAAGGGAGCTGATTTAAAAATATTTACATACTGCAGAAATGTGCAATCTTACTTTTTCTGGGAAAAAGAAAATGGCTTTAGAAAACATCCTTTAGGGAATGAACAAGGTCAGCACCAAATATTTTAATGCATTCACTTTCCCCTGAGCATACTCTAAACACTAGTGCTGAACTAAACTTTTCTTTTGCTGTGAATCATTTTTTGATAAGCCAGCTGTCTTTTATTTGATTCAATAACAAAAAACAGTATGGCAGTGTGTTTCCTTTGAAGAAAAACTCTTATTGAGGCCAGTTGATCAGTTTTAATCCACACAAATGTGGTTTTCTTAGAATTATCTTTTGACTCAACATGCTGCAAGGACAGATAAAGTTAAACAATAACACGAGTCTAGACTCATCAGCCTTGAGGCTTCTTCTGTTGGGACAGACAAAGGAACAAACAAGGAAACTTGTTCTGCAGCTGTTCAAGAGAAGGTCTAGGCCTCGCCCTCTGGGATTCTGATTGGCTGTGAGGAACGTGCTTACCATGGCGACAGCTACTGATTGGCTAGCTGGGCTGTGACCTCATGTTATTTAACTCTGCTGGAGTGTGTAAACAACTTTTTCAGAGTAGAGGGTGGTGGAAAAAAATCCAGAGGGCTGGCCCACAGCAAGAGAAGCACATGTTAATGTTCTCATCTGTGAATTCTTCCTATGGGACCTCTGAAACACACCACACCCACCTGATGTCCTATTTAAATAAAAATAGCCAAACTTTCTCATTACACATGCTATTCGCCTGGTGTGTCTAGTAAAGACTAAAGCTTTGTTTGAAATAGCATACCACCACACTGTTATATGTGTTTTGCAAATTGCGTTCAGACTCATTTCAGAACGTAATGAGCAATTATAATGAGTGTTTGTGTTCATATACTTGTGTAGAGCATGTTTTTTGGGCCAAAATCTTTTTTTAAGTTGTTTTAAAGTTGGCATGAACTGAAATTTTAACCTTGTTTTCTAAATGCATCTAATTGATCTTATTGTGAAAGATTTATCCATCTTTATATTTCTTTTTAAAAGAAAAATCAAAATCTGATCTTCCTTTTTGTGAAATACTCTAGACTCCAGTCATTTAGTCCGCTTACGTCCCTTTCTTACAGTCGACTGCAAGCTCGCATTCAGATCTGCTTCCATCCAATCAACAACCGATGGTTAAAACCAAGTTCCCACCCTACTTTTTCTTTTTATATAATCCATTTCACTTGGATGTACGTCACAATACGCAAGAAAAGATCTGTCGCTGCATATGTTTCAATGTAACTTTAAAGTTTTTAATGATAAAAAAAACAACAACAAATCATTGTTAAACATTGTAAGAAAGACATGGCGAATATTGGACACAATTGTCAGTTGAGAGTGCTCACTCTCTGACCACAGTAAAACTGTTTAGTACAATGGTGTGATGGCAATGGACTTGTTAATTGATGGGAATGCAGAGCTGACTTACATTAGCAGTGCAGATTGAGAAAAAGCAGAAAAACACTCATATCCTGTTCATTCTGTCACCCCACAGAGCAAAACTCCACAGAAGCCACAGCTCCAGAAAAGTCTGTCCCCACTCAGGGACTCACCCCAAGGATGATGGAGACCTTTGAATCCAAAAACTCCTTCCCCTCGCGGGTGGAGGGTGCAGCAGTGCAGCCCGTGAAGGGAGTGCTCCAGCAGGCCAGGAGTGGACCTAAGAAAAAGAAAGACCTCGGGACTCTTGGTAGGTCTTTGGAGGAGATGATTAAACCTCAAACTAAATCTGAAAACCAAGACGTTTATGCTTATATTGGTCATCTTTCCTGCCTTTGCAGGTTATGTTCTCGCCGTCTTCATGATGGCCATTATCATCCTACTTGGAGGTGGCATCACGATGGGATACTTCTACAAACGGTCAGTATAACCTGAAACACAATGTCTTCTCACAGTGTGCACTTAAAGGATTAGCTCACCCAAAAATGAAATTTATCCCATGATTTACTCATTCTCAAGCCATCCTAGGTGTATATGACCTTCCTCTTTCAGCCAAACACAATCGGAGTTATATTAAAAAATATTCTGGCTCTTCCAATCTTTATAATGGGAGTGGATAGTAACCAATATTTTGAAGCCCAAAAAAGCACATCAATCCATCATAAAAGTAATCTATACGGCCTTCTGGAGCGAGGAATGCTTTTTTGTGAAAAAAAAAAACCTCTATATTTTTAACTTTGTAAACTAGAATCACTAGCTTCCGTACGTGAGTCGATTCCGGTGGAAGAGTGAGCTTTGACCAGACGCATGATGTATTGACGAGCGCAGAGTATAGAGCAAAACAAAACACCGCTCATGAATTAGAAGTCTAAAACAACTATTTTTAAAGATAAATGTCAGAAGAGCTTGAGTTTGTTACCCAGCCCTAATTGTTTTAACCGCGAGAGGCATCTATTCTCACCTATGCTTACGCTACTCCTACATCCTACGTCATACACCGGAACTTGACTCTCTCGTGAATGTGCGAATGGATGTTACCGGAAGCTAGTGATTCTAGTGTATAAAGTTATAAAAATGGAAATTTTTCTTACAAAAACGCATCGCTTCTCTTCAGAGGGCCTTTATTAACCCCCTGGAGCCGTATGGGTTACTTTTATGATGCATGGATGGATGGATGGATGGATATGCTTTTTTGGGCTTCAAAATATTGGTTACTCTTCACTCCCATTATAAAGACAGGAAGAGCCAGAATTTTTTTTAATAAAACTCCAATTGTGTTTGACTGAAAGAAGAAAATCATATACACCTAGGATGGCTTGAGGGTGAGTAAATTATGGGATAATCTTAATTTTTGGTTGAACTAACCCTGTAAGAACAGAGAAGAGACAAGATATATGATCAATAGGGAAGGTCAACCCACAAAATCCAGGCAAAAAAGGTACTTCAGTTCTTCAGAATAAGGGGACACAAGTAGCCAGTATACCTCAAACTTCATGTACAATTCAAAATAATTGTAGTTTCTCTTTGCTGGAGAGCACAGTTGTTTGGGATAGTCTTTGATCTTGACAGTATTTTTGAGATGTTTGTTGGTTTGGCTCTAGCTCAGAGGTGCTGTCTGTAGAACAGAGATAAAGGATGTCATTGAGTTTGCAACATGGTTTCAAGAGAGTAAAATGTCATGGATCACAAGGCAGGGCATTAGCTGGAAACGCATACCATGTTGTTTTAACAGCAGTGTCGGTGTTCCTTTAATGCCATTAGACACATGAGAGAGAGGTGGTGAGTGGGTGAAGATCTTGACTGTCTATATTTAGGGGGTTGTTTTGACGTTTAGAAGTGGGTGTTGAGTTTGGGGAGGAACAGAGGGACTCTGAAAGCTGATATTTAGAGATATCAATTGTTTTGGACATTTCTAATCACAATGTACCAGAACCTGTCCTCAAACAAAAGTCCTGTAAATGCAGATATATCATCAAGCCATGACGATATGTGTGAAATGTGTGCCTTGATCACATTTCACCCTAATCTCAAAAGAAAAAATGTTTAAGTAGTATAAAAATAATTAATGTTATTTACATTTTTATTTATTTATATTTTTGGACCCTGTGATATTTGTCTTGTGATATTATTTAAATGACAATTAAGCAAGTAAATTTTTTTGTTATTCCCATTATTCTCAATCATTACTTATCAGATATAATAAATACTGTAATAAAATGTTTTTTTTTTTTTTAATTTAAATAATCATAAAGGCACTATAACAAATACAACCAAATACATGTAATTAATTTTTAATAATTTTGTGGTGATATATGACATGGAGCTGTCCTTTATAGGTTTTATGTGATTCACCTTCTCAACTTCTCAT